>NC_134483.1:94137843-94261975 GCF_040206685.1 Ascaphus truei | reverse complement strand
CTGGACATTGAGGGACTGCGGATCAGGTAAGATCCAGGTGGGATTGCTGCTTTAGATATTGTGAAGCGGGGACGTCCAGACACTGGTTAAGGGGTACAGGAAACTAATGTAATACAATAAATACATTTATGTCAAAAACGAATGTTGTTCTGACTAGGAATTTATTAAATGTATTTTATTTATATATTTTATTTTAAAGCGGGGTTGGGGGCGGGACTAGGCGGCGAGTAGATTTTTTGGTTGGGCGAGTAGATTTTTGGGTGATTTGTCGAACACTGTGTATATATATATATATACTTATATATATATATATATATACTTATACATATATATATACTATATATATAGTATATATATATATATATATATATATATACAGGCATACCCCGCATTAACGTACGCCAATGGGACCGGAGAATGTATGTAAAGTGAAAATGTACTTAAAGTGAAGCACTACCTTTTTCCCACTTATTGATGCATGTAGTGTACTGCAATCATCATATACGTGCATAACTGATGTAAATAACGCATGTGTAACAGGCTCTATAGTCTCCCCGCTTGCGCACAGCTTCGGTACATGTAGGAAGCTGGGTATTGCTGTTCAGGACGTGCTGACAGGCGCATGCGTGAGCTGCCGTTTTCCTATTGAGCGATATGTACTTACTCGCGAGTGTACTTAAAGTGAGTGTCCTTAAACCGAGATATGCCTGTATATATAATGGAAAATATTACTGTATGCTCATTTTGCATTGTCTTAGACAGGTCTGCAACCCCGTCTTTCACCATTATCACCCAGCACACAGCACTTCCACTACAGCAAGGGATTCTGGGAAATGACATGCAAATGAGAACACAGTGCCACCTTTTGTCTCAAGCTCACATTACATGAACAACCCTTAAGCCAATGCATGCTGCTATAAACACAGCTTTTAAACATAGGCTGGGATGAGGTCATTTCCATTTGCTATATGCTTTACTGTGCAGGGTTTTTGTCACTTTTTACCCACCATAACCTTAATAATAATTATATATATATATATAGTTCAATAGCATGCTAACAGTTTTTGTCCTTGACTTATTGTTCCTGTCAGCATCAGCATTGAAGCATTTTAAATCCTTGAAGGTTCTGGACCTGGAGAAGCAATCCATTACTGCCACGGATATTTCTGAAAACTTCGGTAAGATCGGCATCACATCCCTCTTACTTTTCTTGTTGTCTTTTATTCTGTAAACAGAATCTGAGCTGTAACTTTGTACCAGAAATGCACAGCAGGGTGTGAACTGCTGCAGCACATCGCACAGTAACTCCTTTTACGGCCAAGCTTCGTGAAATGGTTCAATGGGTTGTAGTCCCATCCAGCACATTAAGGACTCACATAATTCCCTAGAGACCCCTTACTAGTCCTAAAAAAAATTAAAACCGGGTAACGGGTACCCGGAGGATTTGGCACCTCGTACCCGGCCGGGTACCCGACTACACGGTTTTTCACTTACCCAGGGGTGGGGGAAACTTACCTGGGGTGGAGGAAGCCCGCGGCGACATCTGAACAGGTAAGCAGAGGTGCAGGGGCGGCATCAGCGTCAGTGTGGAGCCCGCGCGGGAGCTGGCTGTCCAATAGGAAAGCTTCTTCTCCTGCTCCGGTCACATGGTCCCAGCTCACAGTGCAGTATGGAGTCCTGCAGCTCCCGCGCGGGCTCCACACTGACGCCGCCCCACCGCCCCCGCACCTCTGCTTTACCTGTTCAGATGTCGCCGCGGGCTTCCAGCAGGTAAGTAAGAGAAACTTTTCAACTACCCCGACATTACCCGGATACCCGGCGCCGGGTCCACTTCCCAGCAGCCGGGTCCGGGTAATTTCCGGGTAGCTGAAAAGCGGCCGGGTAACGCCGGGTACCGGGTAGTACTCGGTACATCACTACCCCTTACAGGTTAGGGGGGGTTCCTGCGGCTGGTGAACACAAGAAGAAGAACATCGCTATGACATGCAATGCACTCGTTAGTCATTGTCTTGCTGCATATACAGGATTGCTTTAATTGCATTCTTAGACTAGTAAAGATAACAAGTCCGTGCGGCCAATGAATGCTGACAAATTCTGGCCAGATTATACAGCGGCTTTAAAGCAGCAGTTCCCACATTTTTCTTATTTTTTTAGAATAGGAACTGGGGTATCCCCTGGCGCTGAGCTACGGTATGCTCTTCTCAGCTGTTCCAAGCTCGTGGGTCCCCCATTCGCTGGGATATTTATTTGCCTTTTCAAATTGCCAGGTAAAATTAAATCAGAAAATCAAAATGGCCACCGGGGCCGCCCTTTGAAATATATATTTGCCTGGATCTGGTGGCCCTTTGAACTGAGATTTGTAAATAAACAAGGGGTTAGGTTAAAGGTTTTTAAAGGTGCCTCCAGGCTCCCTGGCACCAGAAACAGAAGACCTCCTCTTTTTGTACTGATTGTTAGGCTCTTGGAAAGCCACAGTTAATTTACTGGCCAACGTATGAAATCTCTTTACAGGGAGGCCTGACAAAAGTTCTTTTCTTCCATTGACTTGCACTAAGATTAGGAGAGTTTTTCTTCACTGGGAACATAAAAAATTTGATACATTTTCAGCAAACTATGGGTAAGTTTGCAAAGAATGCCAGCCAGTTACAAGCAAATATGTCAGGATGTTAAGTGAACGTTGGCCATTCGCACCCTGCTCACTGGGTCGGCTTGTTCTTTTTGCGGGGCTCGGTACAGGGTTTTTCGCGAGGCCTCTTATCTGGCTGGGCATGGAATCTCCTCCTCAGACATGACATGGCAGCACAGCGTCATGTGACATCACCGCACCATGTGGCATTACGATGTCATGGCAACGTGACGCCATTTGATGTTGCGGCACCATGATAACCGGACGCTGAAAGAGGAGATGCCGCTGGACAGGTCAGAGACAGTTACATTGGCCCCACGCTCTCTCCCGGCAATCAGCTTTATTGTCGTGGGAAAGAGCGCGGGGCCTCTGTAAGGCCGGGGCCATGGTTAAAAATACAGCGCTCAGCCGCGCTGACGCTCATGCTCAAGCAGGAGCTTTTTTGTGTCCTGGCATGAGCGTCAGCGAGCGCGCTTGTGAGGCGGAACTAGCGCGTCACGGCGTCGACGTCACGGAGTGCCATTGGCTTTTGCCGGTCACGTGACCGGCCCTCCGCTTCCTTCAGCGTGAAAAATAAAAAAATCAGTCGGCTGCAATTCAACACGCCTCCGCACGCCTGCGGAAGCGTCTACCAAAGCCCCACACATGCCGGATGCAGGAGGTAGTTTCCTGGCTCAGCGCGGCTGAGCGCTGTATTTTTAACCATGGCCCCAGCCTAAGCAGGGGGCTCGGTGCGATGGCATCGCCATCACGCTGGCCCTGCCTGCCCCTTTTACCGTTCAGTCAACATCATAATAGGGCACTGTACAACTTAAAGGGGCATTAACTCTATGAAAAAACGTTTAGGCGCTACATTAAAGCGTTATCAAAATGTAAACTATGAGGAAGATGAGATCACCCTGTACATATAAACTAAATATTAAGTTACCCCTTAGATGAATATATTGCTGCCCCTCCAGAACAGTCCAGTGAGTCCCACATACAAATATCTTCAACCAGAAGGCGCAAACATAAAACATAAATTAAATATATATAGTGTTGTGGTTCCGAACTAACAAACAGTGAGGGGTAACCCAACGCACTCACATGTACACAGTGGAATTCTAGCCCTCAATCCATCCTCCTGACCATCATAAGGGGTATGTATAGGAACGAGAGGTATGCTTCTAGTGTGTAGTATGCTCGATACCAACTTAGAATTGAAGGACTCACACTTACAAACAAAAGAAAAATGAGCTTTATCAGAGATCACCAGGAATGCTGCTGCATGTGTCCCGCGTTGTCCTCATTTCCGGTTCTCGGATCACATGGTTCACAACACGTCAGGATCTTGTTTTAAATTTGCTTTGATACATTACACCCTTGATCTCAGTAAAATTATGTGCATTTTCGTGGAAAACGGCGTGCAATTCATTTGACACTGAAAGGGTTAAAAAAAAAAAAAGTAAATACACAAAGTCAACTGTACTAATGATCGCTTTCTCCCCAGCTCTTGCTTTGGGTTCTCTCGTTCACCTGGAAGAGTTGCGGTTGCCAACGGGGGAGGGGATGGCACAGGCTGCTAAACTGTTTATAGCACAGTTGCAGAAACTTCCTAACCTCCGAATTTTGATTCTGCTCGAGATTTTAAATGATGAAAGCATTTTGGAGTTGGGTAAGTCCTATTTAAACCCTTCACCCCTGAAAGGGCTAACCATGCATCGCATCAGTAAAAAGACAGCAACGCAACACAAAGCTTAACAATTGCAACACAAATCATGTTTATTCTATTTAACCAGGCAAAGGAACTGCTGCTTTTAATTAAACTTGTGAAGTTTTTATTGTCACTGTTGCAAAAAAATGATTAACATTTACATTTGTATTTCCATTTCTTAGCAAGAGCAGCAAAAAATGGATACCTGAAAGGCCTTCGTCAACTCGACTTGAAAGTGAATGTCAGTGTCACAGAATCTGGCTGGAGAACCTGCTTCCAGACAGCGGATAACATGCCTGAGTTATGCAAGCTGGATTTGGGCAGGATGTACACTCATCAAATAAAATGTCACGCGACCACAGTGAAGTCCTTTGTCCAGTTTGTGTCCAGACTGCCCAGCCTTGTGACAATCGTCATGCATGGATGGCTGCTGGATGCAGATGACTTGAACATGTTCAACAGAATGAAAGACAAGCATCCTCAGTCCAAAAGCCTACATATTGTTTGGCAGTGGTTCTTGCCCGGTTCACCAAATATAGAGCAATAGGACTATTTTGTTTATTTTCCTTCTACTATTTAGAAAAATTGCTAATATGCAGACAGTCTCGTGAATAGAGAGCAAAACTCTCAAGGATGCATTTGCAACGTTTTAGTAATGTTCTTCCTGAGTTTAATTTCCTGCTGAATGCTTCGCCAACCCTCAAAGGGCTTATAATTTAGCAAAATCGGTACGCTTTCAGTGAACTATGAAGTAGTGAGATAAAAGAGCAAAACTTGGTGTGTGTCCCCTTATGTATAGTCTCAGCATTAAGGGAATCAAGTGATTGTAGAGTATGTTGCAATCTGGTATGTTAAAAGATATAGCAGTACACATTGGCTTAATTCTTGGTGGATCTTGGACTTGAAAGCTCAGCTGTGGCATTTTCAGCTACTGAAAGGCGGCACATTTCCAACCTCGTGTAAAAGCTTTGCAAATCTCTTCTAGTGGACAAATCCTGGTCTTTTCAGGGCAGGAATTAAAATGGCCTTAAAAGTATATACATCAATATTCAATATGTGTACATTCTCATTTTCTATAGGAAATGAGACACCAGTGCATAGACTGGAAGAGTAGAAGAGAAGTCTAAAGTACTATCTGAACAGAGATTGTAAAGTCTGATTAACAAATTTCCACCAGCTATACAGAACCAGAGTATCTTGGCTTAAAGGAGCAATGTTGGCTCTTTTTAGTTTCCAAATATCAGAATCAGATTTCATTGATGCTACAAAAAAAAAAAAAATTGATGTTTAATTACTGAGACAATAAGGGATTATGTTGTCATTTAAATGTGTTATTTTGTAAAAATTTTTTTTTAAAACATATGTATTTCATCAGCATGTTTAACTTGTATCTGTATCAACGATTGGCCAAAATGATGCCCATTTTTACTAATATGTTGGGAACTGGCAATGAGTTTCCAGAGATCATTGTGCTTACTAATAAAGAAAAAAAATTGTAATGTAAATAGCCTTGTTTCTCATTCTTCTGCATAAAAGGCAGGGTTTTTTATGCTCATATTGTGATCAAATAATGTTTTAACATTAAGAAAGTGGTTCCCAATAGTTTATATCCATAGGGTTCCCCGCAGCAATAAAGCAAAAATGGGTTATGAAAATAGTTTGTTTACTTACAAGTAGAAAAACATACAATTAAATGTATTATACATATAATCAGTGTATAAATTAAATAATCACGGAAACACACAGTTTTGTGTGTCCAAAAAGTAGACAAACACTATGTATTATACAGTACACAGGTCAAGCTACAATAAAGCTATATTAGAGACATCTGAAGGTTAGATGTCCAAAGGTCTGTGTCTCTTTGTTGCAATGTTGCTAAGAGCATACGTTCAAACCCAGCATAAGAGAGTCTGGAAGTGTAAAATAAACTTAGACAAAAATATATAGACTATTTAACCTGATCAGAAAAGGGAACACACCAAAGCAGAAAACACAAAAGGTGAACAAATATAGTCGGCAAACAAAGGGGGGGAAATCGGTACCCAATAGTTTTACACCTGAGCCTCCAAACAATTTTGTTGTTGACATTTTTGACCCCCTTTTTTTTAATATTTGGGCGTTACCCTCGACCCTCCTCCCCTACCCCCCCCCCCCCCCCCAATCCCCCTGCAACACCAAAAAAATCCAATTTTATTGGGCACATATTTTTACTTAGTGGGTTAATGAAGCCGTGACATTGCCTTCTTTCTCTCTCATTATCTTTTGCTCTCTGATATCCTCTTTCTCTTTGTGGCTCTCTGTCCTCTCTTATGCCTCACCCAGTGTTCATGTCCCCCTCGTCACTCTAGACCTCTCAGGTTGGGAAACTCTGCATTAACAATTATAACATGATGTGGTTTAGAAGCATTACAAATGTGAGCATAGCATACATGGATTAAAAACATGGGCAAAACAAGTCAAATCTTTCTCTTCCAGAGGGGCTTATAACATACTGCAAAGCATTTCCATGTCTTGGTCAAAGATCTAGTAGCCATATCCGTCTTGGAGATATGTAGCTTAAGACGAACAGAATCCCTATATAGCACTCTCTTCCTGTGTGAGATGGTGAATGAGTTCAAACATAGTTATTCAAAAAACTTCGTTAAAACAATGGGGTTTAAAACATTTATTAAATAGTACCAAGTGTTTTATAGACTCTTGGGGTAGGTTACTCCAGAGGAGTGTCAATTGGATATTAAAGTCCAGTGTTGGTGAACTCACTGGCCCTAGTAACCCTCGTATAGAGCGATTAGCTAGAGGTTGGTGTTGTATAGGAACGATAGTAATGCCCCGAATACTGGCCTTGAAGAAGCATACTCGCGAAACGCGCGCATCGGCACCACGCAGTCACGTGCACGCGCAGAGCCCTCGCTCACAGACGCTGACTCTATGCAACTAGGAAAAGTCAGCGTGGCTCGGCTGCTGCACAGCTACTGGCTCTAAACAGACCTGACAATCTTGTGAGCCACTATAAGGGAATGATCTAATATATCTGGCTCACTACTATCTATATTAAGGGAATACTATCCTGCTATTAACCTACAACTACATTGAGTTAAAGGATTCTACTTTGCAAGCAAACAGTATCCAATCCAGCTATTAACATCTGGAGTGCCAGTTCCTTACCATATATGGAGTAGTACTACACCAATTAGCGAAAGGTTTTATATTATTAACCTGCATACTGGTCCTACAAGGTGCAGTACTTAGCAGTTACTCCTTATTTGATCATACAGGAGTTTCAGCAGTGCCCTCACTTATCAGTAATTAACCTCCTGAGTACTAGTGTTAACTTCAGATCTGTATACTTCAGATCCCAGGTTCACACGTTATAATATTACCGTTCATTCCTTGCACTCACGCACAACTAATCCTAATTGGCATCAGTGAACATCATTTGGTGCACAACTACCTAGAATTGTACACAATACAATCAAATCTGTATAACTGGCTGCAGCATCTAGCAGCACAGTAACAGGTTCTGTGTGTCAGTGCACCAATTAGTACTCAATTACTGTGGCATTACATATATGGTCATTACTATCGTTCCTATACAACACCAACCTCTAGCTAATCGCTCTATACGAGGGTTACTAGGGCCAGTGAGTTCACCAACACTGGACTTTAATATCCAATTGACACTCCTCTGGAGTAACTTACCCCAAGAGTCTATAAAACACTTGGTACTATTTAATAAATGTTTTAAACCCCATTGTTTTAACAAAGTTTTTTGAATAAATATGTTTTAACTCATTCACCATCTCACACAGGAAGAGAGTGCTATATAGGGGTTCTGTTCGTCTTCAGTATTACCACTATTTTGCCCCTCAAAGCACCATTCCCTTCACCACAAGCTGTAGCGGGGGTAGCTAACAAGTGTAAGAGATATGTAGCTTAGTTGTAAGTTGTGACACCTTTCCAGAGATATAATAGGTCTTCACAGATTAAACTATAGTGTGTAGACCTTTCAAACCCTTACAGGTTTCTTCTTCATGCGTGACTTGGGGATAAGAGAGATGAACAATTAACATATACCAACATGAAACATAAAGATATCTCCTAATCCTGGACCCAGCCATATACATACCTGCTCTCGTTCAAACCTCCCATTTAATTTCATACCTATTCCTTGTTTTTCTTCCTTCTCTCTTCCCTTCTCATTTGCCCTTTGGAATGTCTGCTCTCTGACTAACAAGGTTCTGATTGTGCACAACCTCTTCTGCTCTCATCCTCTTCATCTCTTTGCTCTAACAGAAACCTGGCTCTCACAACATGACTCTGCTATGGAGGTTGTCTCCTATGGAGGTCTCTTTTTCTCACACTCCACGTCCTGATGGCCGGGGTGGAGGGTGTCTTCTCTCCTGCTGTCAATATAAGCTCTGCCCTATGCCTTCATCTCTTTCTTTTAGGTTCATGCTATCCACCTTCTCAACCCTCTCTCTGTGCACGTGGCAGTCATCTCCACAAACCACAAACCTCTACAGCCTCTACCATCTCCTTTCTCTCTGATGTTCCTTCTGACTCTCCTATCTTTTTACCGGGGCACTTCAATTGTCACATTGATGATCCCTCAGTCTAAAGGGCATCTCACCTCCTCATTTGGTCTCCATCAGTGGGCCAATTTCTGCAGCTACAAGGATGGTCACTATCTAGACCTGGTCTTTACTAAAAACTGTTCCCTTTCTGATTTCACTGTCTCCCTCTTTCCACTCTCTGACCATCACCTCCTATCATTCACCATCACTCATTCCCCTCCTACCTGTTCTATTCACTACTCCCGAAACCTTCGCTCCATTGACCGCTCGGCTCTGGCATCCTCCATGAACGTTAACCTCTCCTCTCTGTCTTCTTCCTCTGAACCTGACCGTCTTGTCAACTCTTTTAACTCTATTTTCTCCTCCTCTCTTGATCTATATGTCCTCTTCCCATTTCCAGAACACCTATCCTTTTAACCCATGGCCTTGAATAAATTCACAAACACACTTCCTTCACACCTACACTTGCTCCCCTGAACCCATTTGGAAGAAATCTCACACTTAGGCTGTTTTTCTGCACTATAGATGTCTCCTCTCCTCTTTTAACTCTGCTCTCTATAAGGCCAAACATTATTTTTCCTCACTCACAAATCCAATCCATTACTCCTTTTCTCTGTATTTGACTTCCTCCTCCAGCCTTCTCCTTCCTTCACATCTCCTCAAGCCTTTCATTTGTCCTGGGCCCCATGATTTCTGTTGGCGGCCTTGCTCTCCCCCGTTACATGATACTCATTAACTCACCCACTGAGGCTAAGGCCTGGGACCCGCTGCGCCCGGCGGCGCGGGCGGTCGCACGAGCGTTCCCTACCAGCAGGGGAATCCTCCCGAGCCGGTCCCGGTCCCCCCTGGCTGCACAGCTCACTACATGCTGTGACGCGTCAGCCGCTAGGGGATTCAAGAGAATTGTAATCCCAAGCGTCGACGCGTCACGTGGTGTGGCTGTGAGCCAATGAGGAGGGGAGGCTTCGAGAGGAGGGGAGGCTTCGGGGAGCGGGGAGGAGAGTGTGGAGGGAAAGCAGTGCGAGTGCCTGTCTGTGTGTATGTGTGTGTGTGTCTGAGTGCCTGTCTGTGTGTGTGTGTGTGTCTGAGTGCCTATCTGTGTGTGTGTATTTGTGTGCCTGAGTGCGTGAGTGCCTGCCTGTGTGTGTGCATGAGTGCCTGTCTGTGTGTGTGTGCCTGAGTGTCAGCATGTGAGTAGGGCAGCCCGCAGCAGCTCCCTCCTGCAGCCCGGGAGCCCAAGCCCGTGGAGGGAGGGGGGGGTAGCGGGTCCCTCCGCTTAAACCACGCCCCTCCCTCCCACTCCAGCCCCGCCTCCCGCTCCCTACAGACCGCATATCGCGGTCTGTGTCTGTCAGCGCCCCGCCTGTCTGCAGTGCGGGCACGCTGATTGAGGGAGCGGGGCCTTAGCCTTACTTACCTTGAATCCACACAGATTACGGCACAGCAGCTGACTTTCAGCTACTCCTGTTCACAGCGGATTGCTGCATATAGCTGATCTTGGTAATCTTTCGCCACCAAGGGGAACCAACAACATTCATACCAGATACTACGCTGGAATGTATATCACTTAGTTTTATTGGATATATTATATCACGCTGTATCTGTGTCTCATTTATTTTAGTTCTGGTCTATGGACTTATTAAACTTGGATTTTAACGTTTACACTAACATAGTTCTCCACCCGTCAGGGACGTTCCTTATGCCATTTGGTTGCATTATGGGCACTTAACCCTTTAGTTACTCATACTTTTTCATATTACTGGCAGCGAGTGCATGCTATTAGGGGGCTCTCGTTCCTCGCCCAGTCTTCATCTCTGAGGAGTATCTAGGACTTTGGTATTTTTTTTTGTCCACATATCCCTCCCATAATGCACCCTCCAGCTCACTCATTATTAGGAAGCTGAGTGGGTTCTTTCATTTCTGTCTTTATACGGCTAACAGGCCTTCCTTCCTCTCAAAGTTCTCCTTTGCAACCTATCCAAAATTCTGCTGCTAGAATAATTTCACTTTCTCCCAAAAGTCTCTGCTCCTCCCCTGCTTAAAGGCCTGTCCTGGCTTTCCATCAAGTTTTGGATCACCCACAAAGTTCTTCTTACCTTCAAAGCTCTCCACTCATCTTCTCCTCCCTAGATATCAGCTAAGATCTCTCCTTATACCCCTGCTCATCTCCTGCGTTCTACCCACAACTCTCTCCTTTCACCTCTACTGCCCTCTCGCTTTAAAACCTGTTTCCCCTCACTGTCCCTTACATGTGGAGCTCCCTCACACTAAGTATACGCCAAGTACCTTCCTTCCCCACCTTTAAGGCTAACCTTAAAACTCACATCTTAAAGGATGCGCTCCAATAGCTTAGACCAGGGTTGCGCAAAGTTTCAGCGCTGCGCCACCTGCCACCGCTCCAACCCCCCTTGCCTTCCTAGAGCATCAAATGACGCTGCAGGGTCATGTGATGTCATCACGTGACCCCGCAGTGTCATTTGACGCCACAGCAACGCGTCTTCTGCACCATGGTAGGAAAGAGTAGAGAGGCCTTGCACTGTCCCCGGCATTTAATTTAAATGCCTTGGGGAAGAGCAAGGGTCCTCTGTATGCGCCGCGCCACCCCAAAACAATCTTGCGCACCCTTTGCTTAGACTCATGGCTACTGTCACACACCCAGTCATTCCTAATATTGACTTATCTACTGCACTATTCCCTCACCTGCGGTCTGTGTAAATTTACCATTATACCACTTAAAGATTGTAAGATCTCCGGGACAGGGATTTCCTTTCCTATTGTCTAACCTTATTTGTTGCACTTCTTGTACTATAATTCCCTGTACTGTATTGTATGTCTTTATTTATATAGTGCCAAAAATGTACTCAGCGCTTCACAAAGAATACAGTACAGGGAATTTTAAAAATACAATAAGTGCAGCAAAAATCAGACAATGGGAAAGGCAATCCCTGCCCCGAAGAGCTTACAATCTAAGAGGTTTGAGGAGAAATTTACAGAGACAGCAGGTGAGGGAATAAGTGCTGTAGATGGGTGTGCTTGACCACAATGGGTGGTATTAGTGACTGTGGGACAATAGCCATAAGTGCAGACTATTGGGATGCTTGATTTGTTGGGCAAGTTTTAAGGTTAGTCAGTGTTAAATGAAAAGGTTAACACCATTTACAGGGGAAGCGATGGCAGGGAGGCGTGGGTAAGATCAGGTGTGTATGTCTGGGTATTGCCTCTCTTGTAAAGTGCCAAGTACAGCTGTGGGCACTATATAACGATATACAAACATGAGTAATTACAAGAAAACAAGTATAATCAGGTCAATTTAGCAATAGTGTGCACTGTATATAGACAGAGATACAACTAATGGATAAGGATATGAACATATTCAATATGAATAAGTAGCCATATAAGCAACTATATAGTTTTATACATCACTGTCACGAAAGCACACAACTAGTTGCAATATAGAAGGTAGAAATAGATTATTAATGCTTGCTTTACATCCAGGTCTACACTCCATGGAAACAAGAAAAAGTGGGGAAAAAATATCTAAGACCCCAGTCAGGAAAAATATTTTAGCAGTGACATAGACGTAAGAATTTCCACAATAGGAGGCAAAAAACAAAAGACGGAATGCTTATTAGATATTGCTTGGTCCAAAAAGGGTTGTCAGAGATTAACTTAAAATACTTCTGAAACTCTCATGTATAAAAAAGGGAGTGGTGGTGTCATGGAATGTTATTTGTTACCTATTAAAGTAGGAAAACGTGAATTATTATGTTTGTTTCTTTTAATAAAGAAGTTTTGTAGTATTAGATAGTGACGTTTTTTGTTTTTATTCAACTCAATGCCATTTTTAAGGTGTTTTAAAGTATCCTTTGATTTCTATAGCAGGTTTGCAACACTTTTCTTTTTGGGATAATTTGTTGCAAATGTTTCCAGGAGTTTGAACTGTAACATAACTAACTCCCTGATGAAGTGTCATTTGACGCAAAACGCGTTGAGGTTTAAGTCATCACGCTGTAACTACGTCAGACGCCATGACGGACGCATAACCTCCATCCACAAGGACGCCAGCTGTAGTTCTTGGACACTGAAGCGGTTTAGGTTTTTTCCCTTATACCATCAAAGACTTTGTCTGGGACCTGTTCATCTTAGGACGTTATACCCGGCTAGGGACCCCTGTTGAAAAACACTATTAACCAGTGGCAGAATAGTTTCTTCTAAACTGTGGTGTTTGTCAACTCATTCTAGTATTGATGTTTAATAGCCATTAATAAATCATCGCTACCACCTGTGATGAAACCCTTCCGTTCCCACAAAACTCTGGTGTGTACCCAATCCAGAATAGCGACCACCTCCAATTGAGCGTTTTCTAGCCACCTATTGATTCGATCAGTGCATGGGTCCTTCTTTAGTGTTATTGGATTCATTTTATTTTTACTATACACATACCTTTTCACGGGACAGAAAAGCCAATTTAAATGTAAAAACCCTTGTAATGACTTACAACAGGTCTTAACACTGCCCTCTTAAATCTCAACCCTCATCACCAAATACATACATAAACCCTCCCCTTTGTTCTGCCCACGTCAACCTTTCCTCCTCACTCCCACAAAGTCTCCCGTGCTGCCCCCTCTCTGAAATTCCCTATGATCTAGATAAAAAAAAAACCCCTCTGAAAACTCACCTTTTCAAGGAGCCAAACAGCAGCCCCCTTAGGATCAGCTATGCAGATGGACGAATCCTCCTCCTCCCCCCCTCCGTCCATACCCCCAAAACAAAATCCTAATGGAATCAGCTGTCGGGCTGGGCCATATTCCAACCCGAAATACTTTATCCTACAAGAAGCAGCCACTTTACATTCGTGTCAACATTGTCCCTCAGATTCTCTCTAGATTGTACAGCGCTCATGAGAAGGGCTCTCATTACCTTTGTATCCGTTTGTGCAAGTGCCCCATTGTACCGCGCTGTGGAATAGGTTGTTGCGTTACAAAGTCAACGATCATTGTACTCCCATATAAAAGGGAGAATTCACTGTTATCTGTATTGCATCCCCCTTCTGTTAACCACTTATTAGCCCAGACAAAAAGTTTTCCTCCGAATACACACTGTGATCAGTCATGTTAATCTCAAAAATCAAAGATAGCGTTGTCATGATCAAAGCTATACACCAGCCCCAGACAGGGATAGAGCCAAATGGATGTGCAGTAATCATACGCTCCAGGTAACATTAATGTTGCAAATGTTCAGCATAAAAACATTGTTGAACAATGTAAAACGTAAATAAAGTGACAAATACGTCTATGTAGAGAGCACTAAGGAGGTCATCTGATACAGTATGTTTTTTATTGGTATACCAACTGACATGATTGTGTAACAGAGCCCCTCAATGTATAAGAAAAAAATCAAAATGTTGACGAAAAACGTAATTTTATTGTTTCCTTATTTTAAAAAAAAAGTATACTTATCAAAATAAGTAAATTTAAGATGTAAAAGGTTTGACAGCCTTATCTGGACCTTCTTGTATCATTCATAAAATGGTTTAAACTTTATGGGAGAAAAGATTAGTAGTCTACAAACTTAAAATTGATATGGTGTGACCCTTAACATTTGACCCAAATTATTCAAAATATTAATCTTCTTATGTGACCTGTAGATGCAGATGAACTAAACAAAAAGGAGATTATTAAAACATTGTGAACAACTAGAGAGCTCTCAATTTGTCCAATGTTATGTCTATAGCCAAAAGCTGGAAGGCACCATGACAATCTGTAGCCTGTTTACTATTACATGGGTCTAGAAAGTGATCTGCTCCCGTCTCAAATACTGCGCATTGATTTTTCCGCACACAATTTAACATACTGGTAACTAAACATAGTAACATTTACGGCTTCGTTTGCATTGTCGGGAATGTGCCACAAGGTGCCACACAGCTTAGCAATGTTTCGCAGAGGGACATTCCGGCCGTATGAAACATTCGCTCCGGCTATAATTAAACCTCTGAAGACAAAAAATATTGTGGAGCCCCAAGGTACATTAAAACAAATGACTATATTTCACCTACAGAAATCATAAAAAATAAAGTTTCTGAAGGACAAATATGAAATCTGAAGAAAAAAAAAAAGTGCTCTGTACACAAAGATTTTACATTTCCTGTTAAACATAGTGTATAAGACAGATGAAATGATTAAATTAATAACAATGAATAGGTTACTGGGCAGCATCTTAAACAGAAATATATATAAAAAAAATGCAATCTCAAGCTATGGCAAGAAAAGATAATCTTGAGCAATGTTACAGTTTCAATGATCGGGGTAACCTGTAACCTACAAAATAGCGAGATAATTCAATGTAGAATGACAGATGAGATCCAGAAACTTGTAGTTTTCATTGTTCAGTCTTAACAGCCCAGAAAGACATGTGCTCTCCCTAGGAGAGATGCCTGCAGTTGGGAAAAAATAAATAAAAAACAATTATAGCTTTGCATAACTAACACACACACACACACTAACACACACACACACACTAACACACACACACACACTAACACACACACACACACTAACACACACACACACACTAACACACACACACACACACACACACACACACACACACACTAACACACACACACGTTGTTGCGTATGCTAACATACAATGAATAGATAACCATATACATCACCCAGCACTAATACCACGATTCTCATCTCAGTTCTCCCTGAAAGGTCCCTGCGAGGACCGAAACGTTAGCTATGTGGATAGACTGAAATACTATTTTTCCTGTAATTTCCCTGCGTAGTGCTACACTTGTCTTCTAGTCTGATCCCCCCAAAAGAATAAGGTTTTTTTGGGGCTAGGTGATCTATATATAGAAATAAACAGCACCGGACATTGTGGGATATTACTATCAAAATGTACCACTGTGCCCTCCCTAAATGCACAGTTATTAACCCATCGTGGAGCAGGAGCTGATGAACGTGTGATTTCTAAGGATTGATTCCAAAATCCCTAAAATCACATTGCTACATTTTCACTTGTGCTGGACAAGTAGCTTTGTCAAAGCTCCGAACATTAAGACAAATGTATAAAAATTCCGTTCTGAGGGAGAAGACTGTTACTTGCCCATGGTCACGAAGAATTAACCTTGGGATCTGAAGGGGGCTTCCTCGCTGTCAACGGCATCATGTTACCACAGAATCATACTTGCCCCACATACTCCATGCTATGTATTTCCCCATAAGATACTGGGATACTTACATGTTAGTGAAGGTATGTTTGATGTTACTTCTGATTAGGGTGTTTAGCAGCTTCCATCCGGCTCTGTTTTAACCCCTATAAGAAAATACACAGAGCAGGATTCCCTAAAATGTTACACGCTGGGACTGGTAGACTTAGAAAGGATACAGCAACAGAGAATAAGGGAAGATAGGAGATCTAAGCAGAGTACATGACTTGCAACTTACCAGGTAGTAACCAGTGTGATACCCACTCATGTACCACGAAATTAACATACTTCCCAAAGCATCTTCATCTTCACAGGTATCAGGACCCATTGGAGGGGGAGGCGGAATCAGCTAAAAACAGAACAGAACACAGAGCTAAGAGAACATGGGACCATAAATCGTCCCCTCCACCATGTTCCTATTCCAGATAAGCGTTTGTAAATATTAAGAAAAACACCTCATCACTAAACTGCTTACAACAACATGTCAAAGTAATTTGTGCCGATCTGTCCTGAACATGACACAAAGGAATGCATATCTATATCAATTCTTGAACCATAATAAGAGAGTACAGAATCCAAGAGACAAACTGTAGAAACTCCAAAAAGAGCCACTCAAAAATAGGTATAGCAAATTACTAATTATAATATTTATTGAAAAGTCAAAGATCCAAAAATGGACAAACCGTAAAACCAATTAAAAAACATATATAGTGTCTAAACCAGATCAGTACAAAATAAGACCAAATGTATGCGGCAAGCAAAGAGAAAACAGGGTACTAAATAAACAGCATGAGAAGTTGAATGTAAATGAGAAATGCTGCAGAATGTTACTGGTGCATAGTAATCCCAGTGACCCCTACAAAACAGGAGGGGTTCAAGAGAAACCTCTCCTGAGTAGAGGGATGACTATCCAGCTGTAAGCAAATGCATGAATCTAGAAGCAAAACCATGGTGGAACATATGATCAAATGGTCACAAAATATAACGCTATATGGCGAGATGTAATACAAACCAAATTGGTTGCAATGATGTGAAAAAGCACAGACTGGTTATAAAGGAGTACCGGAGCGTTAGTAAGTCCGTCATAGGCAAAATATATGTTTCAATCGATGGCTGCTAGTTTGTGGTCTACAATCTACATTTGCTGTAAATAGTGGCACCCCAGAACGAACACCGAATCAACGGCGCACCACGGTCACGGTTTACTTGTACGTCAATGAACAACTGCTAGTTCACGATCCGTGGTCAGCGGTGGCTGTAAATAAAAGCACCCCAGGGCAAACAAAAGAACCGCTTCAATGAACGGCTGTTACTTCAGGAACTGTGGTCAGCGGTCTACGATCTGCAGAGTGCTATGACCAAGTGAAGGCCCACCGGGAAAAAACCACCAAATCCACTGCGCACCATGGTCATAGTTTGCTTGCGACTGATCTGGAACGTAGGAGGCGGCGGCGCAGATCGTAGACCGCTGACCACGGTTCCTGAAGTAACAGCCGTTCATTGAAGCGGTTCTTTTGTTTGCCCTGGGGTGCTTTTATTTACAGCCACCGCAGACCACGGATCGTGAACTAGCAGTTGTTCATTGACGTACAAGTAAACCGTGACCGTGGTGTGCCGTTGATTCGGTGTTCGTTCTGGGGTGCCACTATTTACAGCTAAATGTAGATTGTAGACCACAAACTAGCAGCCATCGATTGAAACATATTTTGCCCATGACGGACTTACTAACGCTCCGGTACTCCTTTATAACCAGTCTGTGCTTTTTCACATCATTGCAACCAATTTGGTTTGTATTACATCTCACCATATAGCGTTATATTTTGTGACCATTTGATCATATGTTCCACCATGGTTTTGCTTCTAGATTCATGCATTTGCTTACAGCTGGATAGTCATCTCGCTACTCAGGAGAGGTTTCTCTTGAACTCCTCCTGTTTTGTAGGGGTCACTGGGATTACTATGCATCAGTAACATTCTGCAGCATTTCTCATTTACATTCAACTTCTCATGCTGTTTATTTAGTACCCTGTTTTCTCTTTGCTTGCCGCATACATTTGGTCTTATTTTGTACTGATCTGGTGTAGACACTATATATGTTTTTTAATTGGTTTTACTGTTTGTCCATTTTTTGATCTTTGACTTTTCAATAAATATTATAATTAGTAATTTGCTATACCTATTTTTGAGTAGCCCTTTTGGAGTGTTATGGTTCATTTTCCTTTCTGCTCCTGGGTGCACCGCCTATAACATTTATTTTTAGGTTAGATAGGTTATTTAATTTATTTTTAGGTTAGATAGGTTATTTAATTTACTTTCTACATGGTACTAGAGCTCTTCTCAGTTTTTTCTCTACATCAATTCTTGGATGGAAAAATGTATGCATCAATATTTTAAATTAATCTATTTTAAAAATGAACTGACAAAAGAACTGACTTTTTTAAACAATACTTTTTTTTATTATGTTAGCTGGTCACCACAAATTAATCTACCAAGTAATAAAATTATAGCCAGTGGGCAAAGCAAGTAAAAAAAAGCAGTGTACAACGGTGCATTTCAGTATATACATAAATGTGCTAAATTTCCCTCAGGCCCGAAAGAGCGTTTTATACAATATATCATGTAAAAAATTAATTATGTGTAATATTAAAAAGCGATCCCAATTAAACCTTTCACTATTTGTATAAAGGGACTGTGACCAACAACATCCCAATGCTAAATTCCCATGACTTACAGGGGGTCCCGCAGGAAATGGTGGGGGCCAGCCAGCCAGGAAGGGAGGGGCTTCATTTGGCTTCTCCCCATACTGCAAAAAAGAAATACAGATTACATTTGTATACACTGCAACTAGGAAATGCATGTGTTTAAGATCATTACTCCTTCCATGCCAAAGGGTCCTGCTTTACAACATGCAGCAAGAACTGTAAGGTTAGCAACTTTCAAGCGAGAGAAGCAGGGACACTAATGGTTATTAATCAAGCCTACTACAAAAGCTGCATTTGGCTGAAGCAGGCAGTGGTGACAGGTAGCTAGAAAACTGTTTTAGCTCCGTCCATCCTCTGACTTTCCTCCAGCGGAGGAATTCAGACAGACCTTGTGCTGTAAAAGATATCAAAAAGTGTCTTAACATTCTTACCCTGCCCAGGCCAGGCACAAAAGGAGGTGGAGCAGGGGGGAAGTGGGAGTTCCATTGAGATGACTTTGCTGTGGTCCGGTGAGGATGATTCTTGTTTTCAGGGGATCTGGACGACATGTCACTTTCATCTGTTGAATTCTGATCTCCATTCACATCCTGGGAAAAAAATAACAGGGTGTAATATCAGTGGACAAGTGTTGCATTACTAGAGTAAATGGATAGTCTACCTTTAATGGCAAATGTTACTGTTAATTATCAACTGGACATTAAATGTAAGAGAGAATAGTATTAGCGTCACACTATACAAAAAATAAATAATATTTATCAATAAACTTTATTTTTCTAAGTCCTGAGATGAGTAGAGATACATAGATACATATATACACATACACACGCGTGCTACCTTCAGTGAGATAGATACATATATACGCGCACTACCTTTAGTGAGATAGATACATACACACACACACACACACACACACACACACACACACACACACACACACACACACACACTACCTTCAGAGGTGTGGTTCCCCCCCCCCCTTTTGCCATGTGGTTAAATTAAGCAATATGTATATTGGGGTTAGCTGTATATTGGACACCACATTTGCATGTAACTAAATAGATGACGAATGATTTATCACAATTTATAAAATCGCGAACGTCAAAATGGGGGCCCGATCCAAGAATTTCACAAGTCAAAATTATAACATTTGCAAATCCGTTCCCCACATTCCCCACATTCATACATCCCCAACTGTTTGATCCGTGAGGGGAAGGTCATGGTAAAGACACGGGGACAACAGATGTCCTAGTGGTTGTTCCCTCACTGGGATACAAATTGGGCGCTTCTGTATCATGGGTACCAGCCAAGTCTGCATCCAGGCCCAAGACCTACCAGCGTTTCCTCAAAACATTACAGATGGCACCAAATTCCAAACTAAAATTAGTAAAAAACTTAGGGGCCATATCTTTGCCTGTGGTAAAACGCACCTAACCAGCATGACTTTTTCTGCCTTTATATTTAAAGAGGATGAAATAAAACTACCACACTTTTGATAAACCTGTTCCAAAATCCACGCTGAATAGCCACGTTCTCTAAACCATTAAATCTGATCGACAGCAACCCCCCCCCCCATTTTTAACCTTTCCTTACTTTAGGCAATCCAGGGGTCCTGCACAATTCAGTCATACTGCTTCAAACTCCAGGGACCCAATGGTTGCTGATAAATATACATCTTTTACATGTTGCTAAATTATAAAAAGGCTCATCAACAGAAAGCCGCAACACCATCGGCCGGCTGCTGGAGCCAAGGCTGACCCGGCAGCCATATTCTTCTCCTGGGCAAGTATTTTTGTCTGGGAGATTTAAAGGTTAATTTTAACCAGCAACCGGGGAGTCCCTGAGAACAAGAGCGGTGCGGTTGAACTCTGCAGGGTCCTCCGAGATATACAAAAAAGGTAAACAAATTAATAATGTCACCCCCCCCCCCAAAAAGAATGAGCAGCACAGAGTGCTGCTTTAAGTACTGTAGCTCAGGAGCCTGGAGTGTTCCTAGAACTAGCACCATCGACCTGGGGCAAGTCACCAACTTTGCTAAGGCCCCTATTAAATCCCAGGGAAGCGGCGTCACTGCATATTGAATCAAGCCCATGTCTCTGGCATCACAAATCAGATTGCGACCTGCCTGTAAATTAAACTATGTACAGCAAATAAAGTTAAAAATGCTCATAATAAAAACCGTATTCAAACAATGAAGGGGAAAAAAAAGTTTTAAAAAAACCTGCTGCTATGTCCAAAGAGACGTTTCAAATTTTCAGTGCAAAATTAGAGTTTATTTTTGGGGAGTTTCTACAGTTTCCCTTTATATATTGAGGAAAGATTTTTTTTTTTTTTTTTTTTTAAATTAAAAAAAAGGTTTCAGTGTTGGTAGGGATTCAGTGTTGGTAGGGATTCAGTGTTGGTAGGGATTCAGTGTTGGTAGGGATTCAGTGTTGGTAGGGATTCAGTGTTGGTAGGGATTCAGTGTTGGTAGGGATTCAGTGTTGGTAGGGATTCAGTGTTGGTAGGGATTCAGTGTTGGTAGGGATTCAGTGTTGGTAGGGATTCAGTGTTGGTAGGGATTCAGTGTTGGTAGGGATTCAGTGTTGGTAGGGATTCAGTGTTGGTAGGGATTCAGTGTTGGTAGGGATTCAGTGTTGGTAGGGATTCAGTGTTGGTAGGGATTCAGTGTTAGCACATTTTTGCCTGTTACATAGTCACTGTATCTTGGCCATGAAAATCACACTGACAAATAGCAAAGGCAACACCTTATTCTATTTTGTCCCTACCTAAAACGAGAAGAAAAATCTCCAGTTCCAAATTTACAATGATTAGGACTGAATTATAAAGTGGTTTTGTTAATAATAATAATTTAAAAAAAAATCACAATTCAAGATTAATTGTTTTCACATCACTTTCTCCAAGACCGAAACGACCGAGTGATTTTAGAACAAGGTATGTGATCACAGGGAAAAATGCAAAGCAAAGGCCATTAGCACAAGAGTTTTTGATTTGATGGGAAAATACAGTGGGGATTCCTCTTCAGATTTCCTACCTGTCCTGGATCCCTCTGATCACTCTCTGCTTCAGAAGTGTCCGGGAGGAGCAGGTCGGACAAGCCTTGCTGCTCGGTGTTGCCATAGCCTGTATAAATAACCATGCAGGTCCCTCTTTTTGTATCAATGGCAGAGATGGTAGCTGGGTAAACACTGCCGTCCTCTGACCAAACTGCGTTGCACAACTCTCCTACTCGCCACTGGAAGATAAAGATTGGTACAAGTCTTGAACTGGCTGAGCCACAAAGCTAATGCTATGTGAAGCGAATTAAGAAAAAAAAGAAAAGAAACTTAGCACTATTTTGCAAGTATAATAATAACCTTTTATTTCATATAGCGCTTTTCTCCCAATGGGACTGAAAGAGCTTCTCAATTACAATATAGTGCGCAGTAATTAGCATTGTACATAGGATTATACAAAAACGGGTCCCTGTCCAGATGATTTTACAATCTGTGTTTTTGGTGCCTGAGGCACAGGGAGATAAAGTGACTTGTCCAAGATCACAAGGAGCCGACACCGGGAATTGAACCAGGCTCCCCTGCTTCATACTCTCAGTTTCGCTATCAGAGTCAGTGTGTTTACTCTATGGTTAATATAATAGGTTTGTTCTGAGCACAGGTGTTTTATGTCTATACAAACAAAATCAATAATTGCCTTTTAAAGGTCAAGAAGCCCAGCAGCATGTAAAACACAAGCAGAAAAGCTAGACATTTCCATTACAGATCACCTTTTTTAAAGGGGCTGTGTTACTCTTCTTCCTGCATTTGTTTTTCTTGTTATTCTTTCTTTTGGTGCCAGCATGTTTTTCTTCCGGTCTCTTGGGGGCAGCCGTACATTCTCCGTTCTTCAGAGCTTTCTGCAAGCGCAATATAATTCAACAAAAGTAGCAACATAAACACCAACAAGTGACGCTGCGGAGTACGAACGCTCCATCATCATGTACACATTTTCTCCCGACAAAGCAAGAATAGTCTTGCAAAACACGTAGAGCAGAGAGCAGAGACCTTGGAGGCAGAGGCAGCCATTCAGGCTGTCAGCCGTTTGCTGTAACAGCTGCTGTGCCTCCGAAGGCACAAGCAGGGAAACCCACTAGTGACGTAATTCCACCGTCACGAGGACGCCGGTGCAGCCGATACCTCCCAGGCCACCGACTGCGTGGAGCGGGACGCTGATCGGAGGAGACTGGAGAGTCGTGGCGGGTCCCTCCCGCTGGGGTAACACTACATGCTGTTTTAAAGCTACCTGTTGGTAACTGCATCCAATTAAAATTAGGCTTTACACTATTAGGGGTGTCTGTGTGCTCTTCTATCCCCTTGTTCCCATCTACACATTTGGAGTCACATTATCTTTCCAATTAAAAATGGATTCGCCCCATGTTCCATAAATTAGTTTTTATTCAAATGTTTGAATGCCGCTTTGACCACTGCAGACATGTGCAAAATAAACAAACCACACAAAATAAAAGAAAGCAAACATTATTACCTTAAATGATACCACCGCCTTATCATACGCTTTGATCAATGCCGTATCGTCCCAGATATCCGAGTCGTCACTCTGGGGAGGGAACGTTTCAGTTTGTGAGTCGCCATAACAAGAGAAAGAGCAGAGTAACTTCTGTGACACCTCAAATCCCATCTAAAAGCTGCAAAGCCCCATAAGTTGCTTTTGTAAGTCGCATGGCTGAGCTCCTGGCATACAACAGTGTGGGATCAAAGCGAATACCTATACTTTGCTTGCTCATTTCCAAACCTAGTGTACTACTTTAATAACTAAAGAAATATAATTCAATAGTAACTATAAAGTTAGTTATTACTGATGTTAATTTAAGTTTATTATCTATAAATATACTTGAAGCACAGGCTATTCAAAACAGGTCCAATAAAAGCAATTTCAGCTAAAGTATATAAAAACACAAAACACCCAAAAATGGGGTTAAACTCCACTAATCGGCAGATTTTTTTTTTTTTACACAAAATAAAATTATTGTAGCAATATCCATAGAAAAACAAATTAAATATCTTAAAGCAGCAACCTCTTCTGGGAACATCTATATTTTTCTACTCTTATAGGGGTCCTCAGTACTGATATGTAATCCCTGACCTGTCTTTTTTTGTTCAATTTTGACACAAAAATAAAAATATGGTGGTGCATCACAAACATGGACGATAAGAGGCCACAATATCAGCCGCTTTCGCAAACCCTGACCCAAACAGCCATATTGTTTCCCCCAATTAGCCTGGATGACTTACAAACACTATAAGGGTATTGATAATACAATAATTAATATATTTTTTTTAAAAATACAAAATTAAATGTTTTGTAAGCTTTATAATTTTACTTTTTAATTATATCCCGTTTTGGTAGATGAAGCAATTACTTTGTAAACACTAGCTTTTTATACCAGCTTCTTGCCCCAAATGCCTACATCTGATGCTCCCACAAATTCACAAATATACACTGGTGCACACAATCTAAACAAAGACACACTGATGTGAACATGCACATTGATATACACAGACCCACACATTACATACACATATAATAATACATACATATAATATTGTAATCCTGGGTTTTGCTTTTTGCTTATATATGAGTGCCATCTCCCTTCAAAAGGAAAGCACTGTGTCCATAAGGTGCCCCAAATATTAGACGCTTTCTGCTACAAGAAGCTCGAGCGGACTAATTACCTACAAACTAGTAGGTAGACAAACGAGCCATGGCCGTCTCAGTCTGTCTCTTCCCAGCCCAGGCAAGAACAGTGCATGTAAACGCAACCTGCAGCACCGTGATTAATGATGAGCAGGTTCCAAGAAGGATGATATGTAGCAAAGGTATAAAATGAAAACGCAACCGTTCGTTTGATTTAAACACTGCA
This sequence comes from Ascaphus truei, assembly GCF_040206685.1. Taxonomy (NCBI): domain Eukaryota; kingdom Metazoa; phylum Chordata; class Amphibia; order Anura; family Ascaphidae; genus Ascaphus; species Ascaphus truei. The sequence goes on along the minus strand of NC_134483.1, from coordinate 94,237,253 downwards.
TTATAAAAGCATGACGTGGAGCAGGGCTGCACAAACTGGGGGGCGCGGCGGTTGCAGCGGTTCCGTTCTCTTCCCCCAAGGCATTTAAATGAATGCCGGGGGATCGCGTGAGACCTCTGCAACGTCACTTACCTTGTCTTCGGCGGCGCGTCACCATGGCAACGTGACGTCACACTGCGGCGTCATTTGACGCCGAGAGCCGGAGATAAGGTAAGGGAACGCAACAGGGAAAGATTGTGCACCCGACGTAGAGCAGAGGTGCTCAACTCCAGTCCTCAAGCCCTCCCCCAAACAGGTCAGGTTTTCAGGATATCTTAGCTTCAGCACAGGTGGTTCAATCAGGGGCCTCTGAAGCAGGGATATCCTGAAAACCTGACCTGTTTGAGGGGGGGGGGGGGGGGAAGAGAGCTTGGTCCGGGCCCTCAAACATGCAAAGCATACACACAGTTATATTTGCTTTTAAGTTGAGGCTTTTAAAATCAAATGTAGTCTCACGTTTTTTTTGTTTCAAACTTCACCACCCATCATCCTTTGCATGACTTATTCAGAGCACAGCGCATTGCATCAGCAACCTATTACTAGGAGTGCTGAAAGCATTTGCAATGATCCCATTAACATATGCCCAGTCTGTAAAACACAAATATCCCCATGCAAGTATCTCCTTACCAGGGCTGCACTTTATAGTTACGGGGGATGGACGACTCTGCTATAGTTCTTTATATTACCCTATTTCCTCGATTCTAAGATGCACTTTTTTTCACATGTCTGAAATCGGGCTGCGTCTTAGGCTTTATCCCAGCATGCTATTGCAGCGCCCGCTGTGGTGGACGCTGCAGGGACGAGAGCCCTCCCCTCAATGGCGCCGGGCCCGAGGGGGGGCCGCAGCGCTGTGGCGAGAGTTTCTCCTGCTCTCAATAGAATTGGGAGCAGGACTCGTGACGGAGCACTAGGCAACGCCCCCCGGTGGTTCAGCCAATGAGGGCAAACCTGCTGGGTGACGTCATGGCCGCGCCCCCCTCACTCCCTCCCCCAGTCTCTCTTCCTGCAACTCACTGCAGACCGGGGAATCGGCTGCACGCGCCGCCAGCCTCGCGTGCGTGCAGCGGAGGCACTGGGACCTTAGCCTTAGAATCTATGCATTTAAAAAATTTAAAAAAAACAAAAAGTCTACAGTACCAACCCCCTCTTTTCACTTAGCAGGTTTCAGGAGAGGTCCCATGTCAGCGGAGGACGAAGAGGGCGGCGGCAGGAGAGGTCCCACGTCTGCAAATGGTTGAAGATGGACAGCGGCCGGGAGTGCGGCAGCAGGACAGGTCCCAAGTATGCAGGTAAATGAAGATAAGACAGCGGGCGGTGGCGGCAGGAAATCATAATAACAGGAGAGCTGAGCAGGAGCAGAGCGGCACAGGGGAACGGCTTGGGAGGTGCACACTGTAACCGGAAGTTAGATACCGGTCAACTTCCGGTGTTATAGTGTGCACCTACCAAGCTGTTCCCCTATGCCACTCTGCTCCTGCTCTGCTCTCCTGCCGCCGCCTCTTCTTATCTTCATTCACCTGCAGATTTGGGACCTGTCCTGCTGCCGCACTACCGTCCGCTGTCCATCTTCAACCACCTGCAGACGTGGGACCTCTCCTGCCGCCGCCGCCGCTTCATCCTCCGCTGACATGAGACCTCTCCTGAAACATGGCAAGTGAAAAAGTAATTTTCCTTAATTGTAAGGGCCAAAATCGATGGCGCGTCTTACAATCAAGGAAATACGGTAAGTGATCTGGACAAATTAAGTGCAACAGATGGGAGGTTCATGCAAAGGCCACATCAGTAAGGAAAAAGGAGCAGCTCTCGCAGATAGTGGTGTGGCATTCATTACCAAACGTTTCGACCAACGCAGTGTACCCTTTTCAAGGTGAGCAGCTCCACTGCGTTGGACCGAAACGGTGATATTAAATGCCACGTCGCTATCGAAATGTATCCGGGAGAGCTACTCTTACTTTACGGCTATTGTGGACCTTGCTTCCCGAGTTCCAGCACCCGCAAGTATTGATCAGTCCAGTCTTTGAGCGCACGTCTACCGTTATATATAGGCCCGTGCAAAGAACACGGATGGAAACCCGGAGCACATACGCATCAGAGAGGAAGGTGTGCGAGAAGAGATGGGATGAGCACACACAGGAAACATATATGCAGATAAGATAGCACGCTATTTTATTACAGCTTATCCAGGGGTAGAAAAAAAGTGCAACACCTTTCCTGCCAGAGGGGCCAGCACCGCATTGCAATTCTCAGAGCTTAGAGTGACTATATCTCTACATAGGAGGGGAGTACACTAATGGAGAAAGAGTGATATTGTTTTTCCCCTCATAGTTTTGTATTTGTAAGTTCTAAATACAGTATAATCCGTATAAGGATGTGTATTTGTGTCCGTTTAGTAAGTTGCGCCTCTCCTGAAGTCAGGCCCGGTTATACTCCACTAAGCAGTGACGTCACAGCAGCCAGCCCGGCTCCCTGGGTGAGTGCGGGGCTGCGCTGACTGTCTCCTGCGGCTCACCGTACCTGTCCGGCTCCGCGTCTGAACAGCGCAGCTTCATCCTCCGCGCCTGCCATCAACACGCCGCTACCGCCGCGCGTGCACACACGCACGTTTTTTTAATTTTTTTTTACAGCGACCGCCCGAATGTTCCTTGCGACGTCATAGAGTTGCGACATATAAACCAAAAAGCCTTGGGTGGGAGGCGCCTTGTGAGGCAGCTGCCGACGGCCTCTCCCGACTCACGTCAGCCAATCATCGTGGACGGCACGCGCCATAGCACGCGGGCGCTGCCAGCCCTCTTTGTTGAAGGCTGGCGCCATCTGTAATGTGGGCAAAAAAAAGAGTCAAACTTATAAAAGCGTGAAATCCACACGGCAGAGACGGGAATCCACGCGATTCATTAACGCAGCAGCAGTAGTAGTTAATGACTGTTATGTGAGAACTGGCCTTAGTGCCGGACAGGTCGGGTATTCTGGCAGCTCAGCCATATTTGTAATCATTATCTGGAGATGTCTGCAGTGCACACAGATAGTGAATAACTGCTGTTTGATGATATAATTTCCCTATGAAGTGCTGATTATGTATCCCAGCTCAGATAAATATTACACAGTTATCATTTTATTTTCAATGCACCTGTGAGTAAAGTGACTAGTAACAATTTCTGGACAAACAATACTCGGCTATCACCTTATGTCACTAATGAATAGAGCAGAAATAAGACTGAAGAATGAGAAGAAAATATCTGCCTTAGCCCAGTGTAGGGGGGAGAGGTGTAGTCGCACAATTTGCCATTAGTTCCCTATTCAACTCGCCTTTTTTCACCTCAATTACATATGTAATGGTGAAATTAACCGGTATTTGAGTTGGCATTTTGTTACTAATGGTAATGAAGCATTGTTGCTGTTGATGCCATTTGAGAACTTCTAAATCAGTGTTTTTCAATGGGTTTCCTGAAATTGTCAGATCATTTGAAAATTGTACAAAATACTGTACAGAAGAATTTACAATGCATTTGATCCCAGACACAGTATTAGGGTTGGGGTTCCTTACAATGCATCTGATCTCACGCTATTAGAGAGGGTTGGGGTTCCTTACAATGCATCTTATCTGAGATGCGCTATTAGAGAGGGTTGGGGTTCCTTACAATGCATCTGATCTCAGACACAGTATTAGGGAGGGTTGGGGGTTCTTCAGAATTTCACAATATAATTATAGGGTTCCTTAACCAAAAAAAAGGTTAACAAATCCCCACTGCTCTAAATACTAATATAACTCAGCCCCAATCTCTTAAACTTTGAAATTGCAGCAGCATTCTGCTCTCTACGATCTGAAGAGTGATATATTACTATGCTTTTCAGTCTTTTGGGCCTACCTTTTAAAATATCTTACAACTGCAACACCCCCCTTTATCTCCTTTTTCATATTGCCAAAGGAAATCAAAGTACCTAAAATATTCAGGCCCCACTTAAAACTTTTTGTGAAGCATCTTTGGAAGTTGCTTATTGCGTGTTTAAACATGACGGAGGAAACAATACTTATTAGCTTAAATAATGCAGCTTTTGGTTAAAATGCATAATTCCATTTCAGGGCTGGTTTTACGTAATTGCATGTGTGGCCATGCTAGGGCACCACACACCAAACTATGGTCAATTACATTAAATTGTCACAAAATGAGGAATTCAGCTTGCCTTGTTACTTAGATTTACTTACCCAAACTTTTCCAAGGAAAGTAGGGACATTCAGTCATGATTCCCAGGTAGCCGTAGGTTAGGTCCACCTGTAACCAATTCTGTAATAGCAAAAAGTAGATAAACCCTCTAATACCTTTGTATGTCACTAAATATACACTCAGAAGTTACTATCAGTTGGCACACTTCTAAACAAAAAGAAAAGGGTACCTCAAATAAAACCAGATAGTAAACTCGGGTTGCTCTGATTTCAGACACGCTATTAGAGAGGGCTGGGGTTCTATATATATATTTATATATATAGCCTGGCCTTCGGCAGCTATTGCTAATTCTGGGCCTTTCCTCTGTCAGTCCTGTTAGAACAGGCAGTGGAAAGGTTAATTCCTTCAGTTGGCCTGTTTGTGAGTTTCAGCTTGATGTGTGTGTGAGCCAATCGGTATCCAGCTTTGAGTTGTAATGAATCAAAGTTAGGCCTCGTTCAGGGTGCTGGCTTCGGAGGGAGGGCGTGCTGCCGTGAGAAACAAAGTATTCAATTTGAATACTTGTTGTCAGGGTAGCAACTGCCCTGTCTCCGAGGCCAGGAGTTGAAGCTGACTACAGTTTCAATAAACGAAAATTTCGTTTTTTGGAACTGCAGCAGCGTCACAGGAACCTCGGCAGCCAATGAAATCATTCTTCAGAATTATTTCATGACTGCAACTTGGATACTTACCCTGCCGTGTGTAACCCCGCCCCCTCCCCAACGCTGAAAAGTCTGCTGGGGGATAAACACAGATCGCCCAGCAAACTGCAGCACTGCCTCCCTCACGCCCTCCCTCCGAGTCCTGCAGCTGGCACCCTGAACGAGGCCTTAGAGACACTCCCTGAGGATATTCAAATTGAGACGTGTCTCCAAAAATATAGTATGTCAGTTAGTTAGTAGGAGTAGGAGAGAAGAGATTGAAGAGAGGGGACAGAGAATCGTTCTCCCCCTCTTGCCCCACCTGGGTAAGGAGGGGGGGGGGGGAGTTAAGCTGCCATGAGCAGAAATGCAGAGAGCAAGATCAGGCCTATGATGTTCTGCTGTATATGCTGCTCTGAATAAAGAACCACAGAAAGAAGCTGCTGTGTGTGTATCACTGTTCCTGGTGTGAGGAGAATGGAGTGTCAGTGGGGGTCTCTCCTCTGGAGACCCCAGGGGATCCCTACTGGCTGGAGGCACTGCACCATCCAGAGAGAGCAAGGTAACCTGTCCCACACCTCCTGTCCCTGTCCTGGGTTCTCCCCACAACACCGCGGAGCCCTCAGCCCTCCTGTTTACCAGCAGGTCACAGCACCCAGACCACTCAGAGTGACCAGAAGGAGTGTACCCCCTAATCTCATGTCGGGTGGGGTACCATAGAAGGGTTACAAATATATATATACTTACCCCGGTTTAAGGACACCCACTTTAAGTACACTCACGAGTAAGGACATATCGCCCAATAGGCAAACGGCAACTTGCGCATGCTCCTGTCAGCACGTCCTGAACAGCAACCCTGAACGCTCTCTACCTGTACCGAAGCTGTGCACAAGCGGGGAGACTATACAGCCTGTTACAAATGCATTATTTATATCAGTTATGCACGTATATTATGATTGCAGTACAGTACATGCATCGATAAGTGGGGAAAAGGTAGTGCTTCACTTTAAGTACATTTTCGCTTTACATACATGCTCCAGACCCATTGCGTACGTTAATGCGGGGTATGCCTGTATATATATATATATATATATATATATATATAACAGTGTTCGACAAACCTATACATTTGCTCGCCCCGGGCGAGTGGATTTAACCCCCGGGCGAGTAAATATTGGCCCAAGCAGCACACGTTTGGTATTAGGTGGCGAGTAGATTTTTTTGTGTGGCGAGTAGATTTTTTGGTGATTTGTCAACCACTGTGTGTGTGTGTACATATATATATATATATATATATATATATATATATATATATATATATATATATATATATATATATATATATATATATATATATATATATATATATATACACTGGCGACACACTTTATTCGAGTTCGGCTAGTCCCACGAATTCGGGTATACCCGGGTGTATTGAGGTTTGTGACTGTTTTGTGCCCGAGTGCATTGGGTTATTTTCCAGGCAGGGATTGAAGCATTTTATTCCCGCTGGCTGCAATACTGCACAGTATATATATATATATATATATATATATACTGCATTACAATTCATGAATTTATGCCATCTGGTAGACACACGAAGCATTGCAGCCTATTAAATCCTAATCATTATCATTTAACAAATCAGCCGCCCGTCAGCCAGGCATGAACCCAGGCTGGGAAGGCAAACGCAACGGGGCTTGTCAGAGGTGAGGAGCGGCGAATTCCAGGTATCTGCCAGGTACATACTGGGTATTTGCTTGAATAAAGTGTGTCGGTGCAGTATACACACACACACACACACACTATAGATGAAAAGACTGTCCAGTGATAATGTGCAATAATCAAACAATGATATAAAGCCCCTTATACCTGGGCTAGTAGTATAACTGAAACTCCACTCCACTGCTCCGAGCATCTAAACTGTTTGCCACGAGTCTTCGTCCAGCAGGAACTCGCGATGTCAGTAGCTGACACATGCTTCCTCTGGAGTCAAACCTCCAGTGTTTTTGCACAGCACCACGTTTGGCAAAAAACAAACACAGCATATCAGCACAAACACCTCATACTAACTGTCAAGCACAGTGGTGGAGGGGTGATGATTTGGGCTTGTTTTGCAGCCACAGGACCTGGGAACCTTGCCGTCATTGACTCGACCATGAACTCCTCTGTATAACAAAGTATTCTAGAGTGAAATGTGAGGCCATCTGTCCGACAGCTAAAGCTTGGCCGAAATTGGGTCATGCAACAGGACAATGATCTCAAGCACACCAGCAAATCTACAACAGAATGGCTGAAAAAGAAAAGAATCAAGGTGTTGCAATGGCCCAGTCAAAGTCCAGACCTCAACCCGATTGAAATGCTGTGGCTGGACCTTAAGAGAGCTGTGCATAAACAAATGTACGCAAACCTCAATGAACTGAAGCAACGTTGTAAAGAAGATTGGGCCAAAATTCCTCCACAACGATGTGAGAGACTGATAGTCATACAGAAAACGATTACTTCAAGATATTGCTGCTAAAGGTGGTTCTACAAGCTATTGAATCATAAGGTGTACTTAGTTTTCACACATGGCTTCTCCATTTTGGCTTTATTTTTGTTAAATCATGACACGGAGTAATATGTCATGTGTTGTTGTTCATCTGAGGTTGTATTTACCTAATTTTAAGACCTGCTAAGGAATTGTTATGTCCTGATAGGTAAAACCATAGCATTCAAAGAGGGTGTACTTTCTTTTTCACACCACTATATATGTATATATATATGTATATATATATATATATATATATATATATATATATTTTATTGTCAGATATACATTTTTGGTTTCCATATCCACGCATATAATATTCTGGGTAATTAATGCTTTATTACTGTTTTATTCATTCTCAACCAGTATCTGTTATTGATGTGTTATAAGACACACTACTAACGTCCATGTATGTAATGTTTAATGATCACTATTATCCTAATTGCAGTTTTATATAAAAAAAAGGTGCTGTTGGGAACATATATATGTACTGTATGATTTGTAAATGTATAAATTAAGAAATTTGTGTTAGGTCTAGTAACCTTTATACAATTTCTTATATGGAGTAATTCAGACAACTATAAATTAGATCTAAATGCATTTGTAGAATCAGTCTTTAGTAATTAACAGTTGACCCCAGAGTGATTATCACGTTTTTAAGAATCTGTAAACAACTGTGACCAATGAAACATAATGCCTGCAAGGGTATAAGAGATACGTCTGCTACACGATACCAACAGGAACCTAACGAAGCACAGTTGTTTGCGAAACGCATAGTTCTGCGTTGGGACGTGTTTCTTTTTGTCCATCGAAGGCCACAGTAGCCTTCGCAAGCGTTCCGTCTGCAGTCCTGTCAACCGGACGCAGGAAGTAACTGCACCAAAGTATTCAGAGTGGCTACCTGTACCGGAGATGTTTTGTACATGTGAGTTATTGGATACTCTTACTTTTTAACTATTAAATTGCAAAGTTTATACCTTTCCTGTGGCTGTCATCCTTATTGGGCCCAATGCAAGGACGCTGGGCGTCTACACATGCATGACACCAAGTGACCGAGGGACGAACAATCCACTGGTGAAAGAAGTTACAGACAGTGCACAAAGAAACACCTTATGTGAGCTAGTCTCACACACGGCTGTGAGAGTACAGTCTTTATATTCACATTTCTCCCCCCCCCCCCCCCCATCTACAACATATTTTTTTATTACCATCTTTGAGGAAACTATCACCACTAATAAGTGTTACTATTTATTTATTCTTTTTTGTGCTCACCGCCACTTACCTTTACCGTTCTACGAGGATCAAGGGAGGATCCTTTTTGGTTGAGCAGCAGCATATTATAGGGCCAGTATAATACCATTTGGTTTTCTGTGCATATTTTATGATTGGTTATTTTTACATATACTGAGGGAGCGCCACAGTTATTTTCTATAGCTCTTTAACTTTCCCCCACTGGTGGCAGCAACCCTATTACCTTTACGCTTTCCAGTTCTACACTTTAAAAAGATCTCCGCAAAATATCAATTGTATGGAAGAATCAGGTGCAATTATGTAAACACTGAGTGAACAAACTGAGAATGTTTTCACTAAGAGATTACAGAGAGGTAATGATATTGAAAATAAAATGAAAATCGGTAGAAAATACAAATCTAAGTGAAACTGAAATCATTAACGGAGTTTGATCAATTAGATAAATTATTGAATAAAGAGACAAAAAAATGGTGGGATCTGATTTATCTTAAAAAATATTTGTCAACAAAACGTATTCCGAGAGGCGTTCGGGTCTTTAAAAAGGCTTCTTTTGAATTATATGAAATTGAATTCACTGTAGCATGGGAAAGAATTTTGGACACATGTTCTAATGATTTAATGCACCTAATTTTTAGACACCGTAGGATCACCCTAGCAGCGATTGACAACGAGATAAATACCATAAGAGAGAAACTAGAACCACTGATAGATAATCCTGCCTTTACTAGCAGAAATAAAATCTTATCAGATGAAATTGATGCTCTAGAAACGATTATTCTGGAGATTAAGAATAAAAAATTCAGAAGAGACGAAAATTATTATGTAGATGGTAACCATAAAAAGTGGCAAAAAACTACTCAAGAATAAACCGTTTGAACAAGAACGATTGATTTTAGAGATAAAGCTAGTGATTTTATTAAAAAAAAAATACAAATTTTAATGACAATCATAGAAGAGAGAAATCAAAGATATTAGAAAGGTATACTTTACCAGAAGAAAGGCATACAGTTAGGTCCGGAAATAATTGGACACTGACACAATTTTCATAGTTTTGGCTCTGTACGCCACCACAATGGATTTGAAATGAAACAACTGAGACGCAATAGAAGTGCAGACTTTCAGCTTTAATTCAAGGGGTTGAACAAAAATATCGTATGAAACGTTTAGGAATTGCAACCATTTTCATACACAGTCTCCTTATTTCAGGGGCTCAAATGTAATTGGACAAATTAACACAATCATAAATAAAATGTTCATTTTTAATACTTTGTCGAGAATCCTTTGCAGGCAATGAATGCTTGAATTCTGGAACGCATGGACATCACCAAACTCTGATTTCCTCCTTTGTGATGCTTTGCCAGGCCTTTACTGCAGCTGTCTTTAGTTGTTGTTTGTTCGTGGGTCTTTCTGCCTTAAGTTTTGTATTCAGAAAGTGAAATGCCTCCTCGATCGGGCTGAGATTAGGTGATTGACTCGGCCATTGCAGAATATTCCACTTCTTTGCCTTAAAAAACTCCTGGGTTGCTTACGCAGTATGTTTTGGGTCATTGTCCATCTGTAAGTGAAGCGCCGTCCAATCAACTTCGCTGAATTTGAGCAGACAATATATCCCTATACACTTCAGAATTCATCCCGCTGCTTCTATCTTCTGTCATATCATCAATAAACACTAGTGACCCAGTGCCATTGTAAGCCATGCATGCCCATGCCATCACACTGCCTCCACCGTGTTTTACAGATGATGTGGTATGCTTCAGATCATGAGCCTTTCCAAGCCTTCTCCATACTTTTTTCTTCCCATCATTCTGGTACAGGTTGATCTTAGTTTAATCTGTCCAAAAAATGCTGTTCCAGAACTGGGCTGGCTTTTTTAGATATTGTTTGGCAAAGTCTAATCTGGCCTGTCTATTCTTGAGGCTTATGAATGGTTTGCACCTTGTGGTGAACCCTCTGTATTTGCTCTTGTGAAGTCTTCTCTTTATGGTAGGCTTGATAATGATATGCCTACCTCCTGGAGAGTGTTCTTCACTTGGCTGGATGTTGTGAAGGGGTTTTTCCTTACCATGGAAAGGATCCTACGATCATCCACCACTGTTGTCTTCCGTGGACGTATAAGTCTTTTTGTGTTGCAGAGCTCATCAGTGCATTCTTTTTTTCTCAGAATGTACCAAACTGTTGATTTGGCCACTCCTAATGTTCCTGCTATCTCTCTGATGGATTTTCTTTTTTTTTTGCAGCCTAAGGATGCCCTGTTTCACGTGTATTGAGAGCTCCTTTGACTGCATGTTGTGGGTTCACAGCAACAGCTTCCAAATGCAAATGCCACACTTGGAATCAACTCCAGAACTTTTACCTGCTTAATTGATGATGAAATAACGAAGGAATAGCCCACACCTGTCCATGAAACAGCTTTTGAGTCAATTGTCCAATTACTTTTGGTCCCTTGAAAAATAGGGGGCTACATATTCCTAAACCCTTCCTCCAATTTGGATGTGAATACCCTCAAAGTAAAGCTGATAGACAGCACTTTAAGCCCATATTCATTATTTAACTGTAACTTGAATTTATTTTGGTAAACAGTCGAAATAACAAAACTTGTATCAGTGTCCAATTATTTCCGGACCTAACTATATGGGAAACCCCTCTCCTTACCCGGCTCAAAAGGATGGTGTTGCACAGTGAGGAAGTGCAGATGTTATGCACTAGACTCTTTTAGCATACAATACCTTGATCTCTGGGTCTTCTTACAGCAATGCTTCCCTGGATACAACACACTCTATCCAGGGAGGTCCACATGGTTTATGTCATCCTTGTGATGCACCTCCTCAGAGGGAGGAACACACTGCATACTATTGATGGCGCTAATACTAGGGGGTACTTTCCCTACCTAATACAACATAATAAAAAGGTGACCACACTTACATTGAACAAGTTTCACACAAACACAGATGAGACCCCACTCCTTCCTCTACCCTCATGTTGTGGGCTCCTCCTGGAGTCTGAGGCCTTAAGTCCCCACCCCCAATATTTATATTGAATGGTGACATAACAGATGACCATGGATACCTTGGAGGTATTAGAGACCCCTTAATCTACACCCTGTATGACAGAGTGGGTCCTTTCTGGAACAGGGGTGGGCCAGACTGTCAGTTGCTGAACTGCAACATTAAATGGAAGTCTTATGACTTACTTTACCAACACGCATTAACCCTTTAACTACCTAATGATAATCCCAACAGGAGAGTTACATATACATATATTTATATATATATATATATATATATATATATATATATATATATATACAGTATTCGACAAATCACCCAAAAATCTACTCGCCCAACCAAAAAATCTACTCGCCACCTAGTCCCGCCCCCAACCCCGCCCCTAGTCCCGCCCCCAACCCCGCCCCTAGTCCCGCCCCCAACCCCGCCCCTAGTCCCGCCCCCAACCCCGCTTTAAAATAAAATATATAAATAAAATGAATTCCCGCAATGTTATAAGTTGGAGGGGAGGTGTTCCCTACCTGTCTTCTGGGTTAGGGGGGATTCCGATGTCTTCCGTGTGAAGCTTGAGTCAGATCTGGAAGAAAGCAGTATAAGTTATTTTGGTGTAGTATAGGACAGTTAAGATATATAGGGTAAATAAGATATCCAGATACAGAGAGGAGGAAAGAGAGGGAGAGGAAGAGATGGAGAGGAAGAGAGGGAGAGGAAGAGATGGAGAGGGAGGAAGAGAGGGAGGAAGAGAGTAAGAGAGAGGAAGAGAGGGAGAGAGAGGAATAGAGAGGAAGAGAGGGAGAGAGAGGGAGAGAGAGAGGAAGAGAGGAAGAGAGGGAGAGAGAGGGAGAGAGAAGGAGAGAGAGAGGGAGAGAGAGGAAGAGAGAGGGAGAGAGAGGAATAGAGGGAGAGAGGAATAGAGGGAGAGAGAGAGGAAGAGAGGGAGAGAGCGGAAGAGAGAGGGAGAGAGAGGAAGAGAGAGGAAGAGAGGGAGAGGAAGAGAGAGAGAGAAAGAGGGAGAGGAAGAGAGAGAAAGAGAGAGAGAGAGAGAGAAGAAAGAGAGAAGAAAGAGAGGAGAGAGAGAGAAGAAAGAGAGGAGAGAGAGAGAAGAAAGAGAGGAGAGAGAGAGAAGAAAGAGAGGAGAGAGAGAGAGAAGAAAGAGAGTGGAGAGAGAGAGAGAAAAAAGAGACATAGGAGGGAGAGAGAAATAGAGACAGAGGAGGGAGAGAGAAAAAGAGACAGAGGAGGGAGAGAGAAAAAGACAGAGGGGGGAGAGAAAGAGAGAGGGGAGAGAAAGAGACCAGAGAGAGGGGAGAGAAAGAGACCAGAAAGAGACCAGAGAGAGGGGAGAGAAAGAGACCAGAGAGAGGGGAGACCAGAGAGAGGGGAGACCAGAGAGGGGGGAGACCAGAAAGAGGGGAGACGGGGGGGACCAGAGAGAGGGGAGACGGGGGGAGACCAGAGAGAGGGGAGACGGGGGGAGACCAGAGAGAGGGGAGACGCGGAGAGACCAGAGGGAGGGGAGACGGGGAGAGACCAGAGGGAGGGGAGACGGGGGGAGACCAGAGAGAGGGGAGACGGGGGGAGACCAGAGAGAGGGGGGCAGGGGTGACTGACTGACCGGGGCAGGGGTGACTGACTGACCGGGGCAGGGGTGACTGACTGACCGGGGCAAGGGTGACTGACTGACCGGGGCAGGGGTGACTGACTGACCGGGGCAGGTGACTGATTGGGGGGGGGGGGGTACCTCTGGTGTCACACACATACTCCCATACACACATACACATTCTCCCATATACACACACACACACACACACACACACACACACACACACACACACACACACACACACACACACACACACACACACACACACTCCCATATATACACACACTCCCATATATACACACTCCCATATATACACACACTCCCCATATATACACACACCCACATATATACACACACACTCCCACATATATACACACACACACACACACACAGGAAAGGCAGCGGGACCGAGCACCACCACTGCCCCCCCCCATGACCATCTCCAGCCCGGAGATGCCGGGACAGGGCGAGAAGGGGGAACACCCCCACTGCAATCAGCGGGACGCGGGGACGTAGCAGAGAAGGAGCAGAGGGGCCGCAAGACGGAGGATTGGAGAGTACTTACTTACTCTCCAACAGATCTCCGGCCAGAAAGAATGGCCGCTCGTTGGGGGCGGGCTCATATAGAGCCTGGCCGCGCGCCCACAAAGCCTGGGAGCTCGCACCAATCAGCTGTCAGGTAGGGAGTTTTTTTTTCCAGCCAGCGCGAGCAGGGAAATTTCAGCGCGAGCGGGGGGAAATTTTAAAAAAACGCACGTGGCGCTGCTTGGGCCAATATTTACTCGCCGGGGGGTTAAATCCACCCGCCCCGGGCGTGTAAATGTATAGGATTGTCGAACACTGTGTATATATATATATATATATATATATATATATATATATATATGTGTGTGTGTGTGTGTGTGTGTGTTTGTGGCAATGTAATCTGTGTGCAACAATTGTCATCAGCATTAGTTAAAAATAATAGAAATTACTTTAGGTACAGTAATATACACTTCCATATATCATTAATGCAGCAACAGTGCCCGCAACAGCAATGTCCCCCTGCAAATACTGTCAATTTGGCTGCGCGACATCAAATGGCACTGCGTTGCCATACGAACGGGAAAGTCACGTGACGTCCGTTGCCATGACAATGAGACGCTACATGATGTCATGCGGTGCCACGTTGTCATGGCAACTTGACGCCGAATGACGTTACATAGCATCCTGTTGTCATGGCAACAGTGTCATTTTTTTAAAAAAAATCTCCGGGTTGACCGTCAGTCGAAGGTGGCAACCCTGGTTGTAGTTCCCCATAGAGCTTTCTATCATTGGGGCCACGTGCGCGATCTGTAATGGCCGCCACTGCTCTCAACTGCGTAGGCGCAACCTTGGAAAGCCCCTGTGCTACGGAAAGCCCGTTGCCATTTCCCAAACACTGTTATGGCCGCCGCGACGGTTCGCAGAAGCGACACATTAAACATGGCAGCGTCCTGCCGCAACTGCCACCGGGAGCCCCCGGCAACACGCTCGCCCCCGCAGCAGCACACACGTAAGGGAGAAAGGAACCGGGAGACAGGGGGACCCTGGCTACATACATATATATATATATATATATATAAAATGTAGAGGTATCTGTACCATGTTAGCCGAGCTTAATAATCAAAAAGAAATAGACGATACCGTTCTGTGGCTAACAAAATGCTTTTATTTGTGCGAGCTTTCGCACAATATAGATATTATTCAGACTATCTCCTCAGATTCTCGTGATATTTCCTGGTTTTCCTATGCCAATACCAGTGCACTCAAATCCTCAATTGTCTCTGATTTTCATGATCTGTGCACATATGAAAAAGAAAAAAAACCCCTAGGACGGTAGTTTACATGTATGAGAACACACATAGTTTACATGTATGAGAACACACACGTTACGTGGCCTACAGTATGTGCTGCCGTGTGTGTGTGTGTTTTGTCTCCACACTGTTCCATAGACGAGACCACGGCGTCTTTGCTTTCATGACGCCAGTGGAAGTCGCCGCAATATGACCTCATTGTGAAATCCCTCCACGCCTCACGTTCACCACATGACGTAATTTTCAGGAAAGCCAGGGCCTGGCGGCGAAGTGCCGGATCGGGGCTCGCGCGGGATGAAGAGCAGCAGTTGATCCCACCGCGCGACACCATGTTCCGCAGAGCGAGGCTCAGCGTCAAACCCAACGTGAAACCGGGCGGCCGCGTACCGGGGCCAGGAGGAGGAGTGGGACCGGGGACTCGGGGAGCAGGAGGTGGAGGAGTGGGACCGGGGACTCGGGGTGGAGGAGTGGGACCGGGGACTCGGGAAGGAGAAGGAGGCGGCGGTGTCGAGCCCGCGGCAGGTGGAGGAGCCCCCGGGCCACCTCGCCCGGAGAATGAAGATCACAGGGATGATAACGCGGCGGCGAGTCAGGAGGTCGGGGGTAGCAGCTTGGCAGGGGAGGTCAGCACTGTGCTGCCCGCAGCGGAGAGCGGGGACCTGCAGGCCCGGGAGGCGGCGGCGGCGGCGAGAGGCCTGTGAGTGCTGGCTCTGAGTTATTCATTCATAGGGGGTGTGTGTAACAAGATCTGTCTGTCTCTCGTGCCAGTGGTACGGTATGTGCATCCACTGTATACCCTTTATATGTAGGGCTCGTGCCAGTGGTATGTGCATGCATTGTATACCCTTTATATGTGAGAGGGCTATCAGATGTGCAGGGTTAGATTAGTTTTTAAAACACTTATTCCACTTGGTGACACCGTCTGTAAAAGCTTAAAACAAGCTGTCCAATCATTAGAGGGGCTCTCCACCATGTGTCACACTTGCGGACGCGTCTTGTGGCACTGGGCTGGAGCTCTGTACTGTACCGGTCATGCTGCCCAGGAAAGTATGATGTGATTTGTTAACTCCTTTACATCAATTATGTGTGACGTGTGGCTGTAGCATATGCTTCAATATTTAAACTTGGGTTCAACTCGGTGTATATGTCTACAGTATGTGTATGTATATGTACAGGCATACCCCGGTTTTAGGACACTCACTTTAAGTACACTCACGAGTAAGGACATATTTTCAATAGCACCATGCCCCTGTGTCTGTACGCTCGCTTCGCGAGTACGGACATTTATTCTGCCTTAGGCCGTGCGTATAGTGCCCGTGACCGGTGATGGGTGACGTCACCCGTCGCCGCTAGCGAAGTTATATTTCGCTTTGCGGCGGCGTCATGTGCTTCTGGTCATTTGATTTGTTCAGGGGATGTCACATGAGGCGACAGCCCTTGAAAAATCAAATATTGCGGCTATTTGCACTCAACTGTGAATATCCACTGCCTGCATTATGAGGCAGTGTATTGATTACGTCTAGTTATTGTGACTCGGCAGTCTCATCCTTTGCCAAATTTGCATTATTGTTTTTTTATGATGTCTTTTCTTACTGTGCTAACGTGATCTAAAATGCTAGTCTAGCTGTCGGCTGATATTGATACTGGAGAGCTCCTTGATTCTTTTTTTTAATGAATGTTGGTTGCAAATTTTTTTTGTTGGGAACTGTTTAGTGATTTAGTGATGAAACTGATTCTTGTAGCTGGTTCAGTCCAGTTAAAATTGTGAACAAAATTAGTACTTTACTACTACAGTAGGTGATAAATTGAAGATCACTACTGCCTGACCTGAGAGAGAGATCATTGCTTGTCTTTAAAACCTAGTACTTTAGAAGTACTCCTTCACTTATTAACTGGAGCACATTTTCATAGCATGAGGGAGAGTAGCCTTCCCTACTGTATAGGTGAACCCTGAGCATGAGGAATGTTTTTATGTTGGAAACAACTGGAGGTTTGAGAATAACCGCTGAATGTACTGACACGGGCACCTTTGCCCATTGTGCTGATCAAGTGAATGGCAAATGTGCAAGCAAACGTTTTTTTTTTAGCAATTACACTTGACAGATGAGCTCAACAATGTAAAACTTTTAGTTATCTGAATAAGTTTCTTAAATACAACCTGTTTACTACTAGAGGGGCCCGCAAAGTGTTCTATTTGGAGTGCAGGAAATGAGAAAATTGTAAAAAGGGCCGATAGAGTTGCAGCAGAAATTTGAGTGGATTGCTGTACATAAAAGTAGAACAAGGAAGGTAACTGAGTTAGGAAATGAGATTAAACTGACTTGTAACTAAAATGCAAAAGGAACAGTTAATACAATAAGCCAGGGATGCGCAAACTTTTGTTTGCGCCCCGTGTCTGTTCTGCCCCCCCTCTACTTACGCCCCACCCCCCCCTCTTAACCGTCTCTCTGGCATCAGTGACGTCGCGTTGCCATTTGCCTTGTCATGGAGACGCGTCGCCGAAGAGCGACAGAGCAGGTTAGAGGCCTTGCGCCTCCCCCGGCATTTAATTTAAATGCTGTGGGGAAGTGCACTGGGCCTCTAAACGCCGCCCCCTCCCCCCCCCAGAAAATCTTGCGCACCCCTGCAATAAGTAAACATTGTACAACGGTCAGTTATGTAGGTTTTTTGTGAAGGATTGGTTGGGGATGAAACAAAACATATCAGCAATGATGCTAAATTGGCTAGGGCAATAGAATAAGTCATTGCATTTTTCACTTTTCTAACACTTCTTTCTAATCCTGTTATCTCAACCTTTTTATTTTATTGATAGGGATGAAAAGACGGCCAGTGCGAGCAATGGAGGTCGACCAAGTAGACCACCTTCTGCAGCACTGCAGAGAAGAAAGCGAATTTCTACTTTGCCCAACCTGGCTAAACCAAGGGCTACCAATTCCGTACCTGCTATTACTCCAGCTCAGAAGACTTCTCAGGGGGAAACCCCTCCATCACTACCCAGCAACAGTATACCTCTAAAGAATGACGCTTCTCAGCCTGAGAAGACAAAGTTACAGAGCTGTCCAAAGTCTCCCACTCTGAATGGAGCTTCTCAGGCGCAGCACCTGTCTCTGCCTGAAAAGAGGACCCCCGTACCTCAGGTGCCCCAGTTTTCCCCTTACAAGAAATCTGTCCTTAAACAGCCAGAAGTAGGTCCTACCAAAAGTGTTGGGTCTCCCCAAAAGGAGGAGCTGTGTCCTCTTAAAGAGAGACCCTCACAGGACTCTAGCATCCAAGAATCATCTCTGTGTAGTACCAATCCTTCTCTTGTGAAGAAAGTGGGTAATTTGGAGCACGAGAGACTGAAAAGAGCCAGGAAATTAAGGGAATTGCTTAGAGATGAACTGAGGAAAGAGCGGGTAAGAGCCATTTCTTTCAATGTCATTACTAGCTGTTGATGTCTCGTGAAATCCTAAACTAACCTCTTCTATGCTTGCGGGACCTGTAACCCATTGCAGTAAAAGCTCTTCAGCAAGGTGCAGGATATATGCAACTAAGGGCGCGCGGCAGTTGTAGTTGGCTGAGGTTAGTCAGACTTTCTATAATGGTGCCGCACACGGCAGTTTGCATGGAACCAGCCGACAGGGGGGAAGATGAAGAAAACACACACACACACACACACACCCTCGCTCACAGCATACACACAAAAAGTGTGTGGCGCACAGGGTTGCGCGCACGCACGGCCGCACACACTATAGAACGGCCCTTAGCCATGAAATGTTACAAACTTGTGTGCCCTATAGGAGCAATATGTTAGAAATACAGTTTATAATAAAATGACTGGGATTTTTCCTAACATTAGTCAAGAAGTGGCTAACTTTGGCTTATGATTTAATGGCAGGTACAGAATGGTGCAGAAGGCCTATACAGTAGCTTTGGGTTTGTAAGCAGTAGTTACAATGTAAATAATTCTGCATGATGATGGCGCCATTTTATGTGCCTGTGCTGTGGTCTCCGAATACAGAAAGGAGGAGTCTCAGCCAGAAGGGGTTTCTTGGCATTAAATTATAACCCTTATGACTGTATTTCTTGGTACATAGTTAACCTTTGCTCCAGATGCATCACAGAAACAATTCTATTGACTTCTTTCTTTGATATGTGGTGTCGTTTTTGCACCAAAATTTTACCCATTTTGTCTTGATACAGACTCAAGTTTTCTGTGTTGTGCAAGGCAAAATTATTTGGGTGTTCTCTGTTGTTTGTGGAAACAAGATCTCTCGCGCTCTCTCTCTCTCTCTCTCTCCCCTGTGTACAGTGCTGACTCACCTGATTGACAGGTCAAGTCACCGCTGCACAGCTCAGTGGGGATCGGAGCGTAGGTAGCACTGGGGGTGGGGCTTGTCGGAGCGGAGATGCGAGTGCACGTGTCTGTCTTTGTCACAGATGCAATCTGTCCTACACACCGGGACACAGAGCAGATGATGGGTGGGGAAGGGTAGCTGGAACGCCCCTGCGCCTAACACAATTCTAGCTCCTAAAAATTCTGTCTTGACTACTAAATATTTTGTGTGCATGTGTATGCATTGTGATGCTTTTTTTTTTTTTTTTTGGAAACCAGAACAAAGACAAAATTATATCTAAACAACAATAAAGAATACATCTTTAAATATGAAGCCGAGACAGGCAAAAGCAGGAAGCTCAGTCTCCCACAAAAATAACAAAATGGCAAATAAGTATGTCAGAGGCCCTATTGACGTACAAGTTAGGTCAGGAACGCTATTTTTTTAGGGAATAGTTGGCTAAATGTTGAAGTAATCGCATTGCTGGAAATGCCGCTGCACCTTTGGCACGAAGGTTAATCTGTAGCCTCTATAGCTACAATGGCAGCCTTTAGACTGCACTGGGCCCTGGGAAGGGTTTCATTTTAACCACGGACACTTCATATTTCATAAGCTTGTATCTCCTGAGCCAGGGACAGCTTGTAATTTTGTGGGGCTCGGTGCAGGGGCTTTCGCGGAGCCTCTTACCTGGTCCGGCAGGCCTTTCTCCTCCTCAAACGTCGAGGTGTCACGTTGTCATGGCAATGCATCATGTTATCATGGCAACGTGATGCCACATGACATCGCGGTGCTATGATGGGACACTGTAGGAGAGGAGATGGCGCCAGATTAAGTAAGAGATGCTTAAAGGAGCCCTGCGCTCTCTCTCCGACAATCAGTGTAACTGTTGTGGGGTCAGAGCGCGGAGCTCGGTGTGATGCCACCGATATAACCACCATCAAGCTGGCCCTGTCCTGAACAAAGCATCAGACGTGATCACCTAAAGTAAGTAAAAATACAATGCAAAAAATGGTGATCAGCCGGACTGTTGCTTTAACCCTTTGGGTGCCCCACGATGTAGTCACTACATCGTGCTGTCTGGCACTCCAGGTGCCCCATGACGTGACGGTCATACCCAAAGAGGGTTGTTCTTGCTGCGTTCCCATGGATCTTTCCAGTAGTGAAACGGAGGACTCCTTTTCTGTGTCCTGAAAAACCACTGCAGTCACATAGGGGCCGTGGCACACGCGTACTGCGAACCCTCTGGAACGCCAAGGGTTAAATGCACAATGGGTCATTAATGGATTTATTTTCCCATATCTACATATTGATTCATATAAGCTTTATTAATGCCTCACTCAATCTGCTATGCAATTCATGCCCATCTAACTACAGAATAGTTAAATGTGTAGTCGGTCCCACGTAGGACCATCTTGAACCAATGAGTGTGCCCGTAAATCAGATGTGTGTATATATAGTGTAAGGTTCCTGTTGACGAGCGAATTGGTGACTACTTATAATGGAATCATTGTTACTGATGTCATGCAGGCAGAAAGTTTTGGCTGATGGGCATATAGTTTATAAAGGGCCAGTCTAATGAAGTGGCTCAAACAGTGTGGTTTTTGTTTTTTATTTTTTTAAAGCAACGTATTAGTGTAACTAACTTTCTTACAAAAATATGAAATCACAGGGCATTGCACACACTATGGGAGCAAAAGGTTCAATGTATTACATGCCCCTCGGGAAGCAAAAGGGTTAAAGTAACTGTTTTTCTTTATTTGCATCTTGTGACAAATGTGCATTTCTCTAAACACTGCATTCAAGCATATTAATTATAAACATAACATTATTGAAAAAATAAATACACATTCTCAATTCGCTACATTTAATCTATTAAACATTATTTTAAGGACAACGTTTCTTTGAATAAAAAACAAAAATGGATTTTTGTGGTCTGGAGATCTCTTGGTGTGTAGGATCACTGCAGTTTCACACCACACAATGGTTTAATAGTGTTTATTAACATAATAATGAGGTATTACTGTTCTGAAGGATGTTTCCAGTCACCAGTTAATCTGTTCAGCA
Source organism: Ascaphus truei (assembly GCF_040206685.1). Taxonomy (NCBI): domain Eukaryota; kingdom Metazoa; phylum Chordata; class Amphibia; order Anura; family Ascaphidae; genus Ascaphus; species Ascaphus truei. Next base: position 94,215,770 of record NC_134483.1, on the reverse strand, counting down.
ACTACCGGCTCCTGCTTAGTGGCCATAGGCTTTTTGGTGTTGTAACAAAGTTTTAAAGACCTCTGTTTCTTAAAGCAATCTGCGCTGATCACCATTTCTTTTGTATTTTCTTGCCCTTTCCAACAGTGTTTTGTTGTTTTTGATCTGGTGCTCCATTCAGGAGATGTGTTAAAGATATTGTGTGTGTGTGTGTGTGTGTGTGTTAAATGGAGTCCTTCCCAGGGCCCCGTGCAGTCTATAAGTCACCACGGTAACCTCTGATGCTAGAAATGAAGAAAATCATGACATTCTAAATTGAAAACATTTTTTTTATTTAAAACGCATAATTATATAATTACGTGAGTTGAACTTGTATAGACTTGTGGGGGGATTGCTGCTTGAAGGTATAGACTGTCACTGAAGAATAAAATGACACATTTGTCCTTTCATCGACTGAAGTTTACTACGGATGACTTCCGCTTGGTATTTACTATGAGTGTTATCTTCTGCTTTGTAGAAAGTATGGAAACAGATGCATCCCATTATGGACACCAGTACACAGCCAGAACGCTCCAAAATGATTATGAGAGACTTCGTGTACTTCATCCCATTTAACAACCCGATGACGTGAGTGAGGCAGGCGCACTGGCCTCGTTTGGTTTCTGAAGGAAGTGTTAGTTGGTTTTCTTGTCTGCTATGAAAAGAGGTCTGAAAATAAAAGGGGTTGCAGGGTAAATGTAAAAAAAATAGCTATTCTCAGGCAGAAAGTAAGGAAGGAAGAACGTGGCACCGTTTTATGGACAATATATATTTAATATTTATAACAGCATTTTGAATATCTGTACGATGAAGTATGAGTTACATGGGGAAACGATTTTGTTTTATATTTGGTTTTCATTTTTTTTAATCCTGATAATTTAATTGTAAAATCATGAAGCAGATTCCTATTTTGGTGAAATATTGATTTCTAGTTAACATTTTGATCATCAGCAAAAGTATTAAATGTGGTTTCCAAGCTCTATTGAACCTGCAGCGTAGGTTCAGGGCACTCACGGAAAGCACAAACTCTCTATTCTCTATTTCCATGCTCTATCACCTGACTCTGATCATCAAATCATTAATTTTTCATTTACAAAGGAATCTACTGTTATCCTTGTACTTAAACATGTGTTTTATTTTTAGAGGTGACACTCCAACTGTTACTGTAACATTGTGTTTAAAAGTACTAATTGCATTACAAAATCTTGCTTACAAATGTTTTCTCCCCCCCCCCCCCCAACCTTCTTTAGATCTTCAATTGAGGAAAAAAAAAGTTGTGAAAAGTCGCCACCTGCAGAGACTCAAACCGCTGTGTGAGTTCAGTCTTCAGCTTTCAACTATTCTTGACTGTCTGTAGCATGTAATCCAGCTCTGCCAACCTGAAAGAGTATGTCCTGTGCATGGAATGTGTTCGGCTATGGCCATATTTACGAAGTGGTGCCACTTCATAAGAACCCTCCTGTACTGAGGGACACTTACCAGCCGGACTCATTTGAATGGTCCATAAAGCGCCATACTTGGTAATCGGTGCTCTACCTTCTGTGCCAGAAGATACTTTACAGCCCATTTATTTGAATGATCCATAAAGGGCAGTATTTACCAAGCTGTAATAAAATGTCTTGCAGAGTAGCACTGCTTGGTGAATATGGTCCATTGTCTTAAACTGTGGTGCTTCAGTAATGCGTCTGCATGTTCCAGGGCTTAGTGCTGTCACGTGTTTGCAGTCTGGCTGCATGACACGCTACAGTGACCCTAGTGGACTTTCAGAAATATTTTACAGCCCTAATCTGACATCAGCAAACCACTCGGTGATGATAGTATTATTAGAACCTGTGTGGGTTGTTAACCATTAATGCGTTGTAATGTATTGGGTTGCTATAGCAACTACTTAACAATCACTTCCTCTTTTGAAATGGGAAGCCATATTCGGTGCCCTGGGAAACTGGGTGTTTGCCGATCAATTGGCAGTTTAGGTAATTACGTTACCTTTATAGCAGAGATGGTAAAGTCCCAGGGGCCTAAAATGTAACCCCTGGCGCCTGTGCTGTGCGCAGTGATGACTGACAAGATTGATGGGTCAAGTCACTGCTGCACAGCTCAATTAGATGAGCGGGAGGATTGGAGAGCAGGAGGCGTGCGAGGGCTGGGGGCAGGGCTAGGGAAGGTGTCGCAGAGTGAGTGTCGGGGTCACAAGAGACAGAGGGACGGGGCTAGTGTGAGCCGATACCTGAGTTTTTAGTGAGTATGTGAGTGTGTGTCTGTCTAGAGTGTCTGTGTGAGGTACGCACAGACATACAGAGTGACACATGATGGGTGGGGAGGTCAGCTGGGTAACCGTAAAACTCCCCCCTCCCCCCCCCACCGTGCTTGCGCCGAACAAAACGTGGATCTATATTTAAAAAATAAATAAATAAAATACTTCTGGCAAGAGCCAATGCCACTTGAAGTTTCAAACTCTGACAGTGATTAATTTTGTCCTACTGTATGTTTCTTTTTATATACTATTTCTGCACTGTTTATGCAATCCCATTTGTACGCCTACTGTATGTTGGATATGGGGTTGGTGCTAGTTACAAATGAAGTCTCATGTGCCTGGTAAAGCCATGAAGGCAGAATGTATTCTAAAGTAGTGACCAGGCCTTTAGTTGGTGTGATATGTCTTAAAACTCTAGTGAGAGAAGTGGCCTGGAATAATTATTCTCCAGCCACCTGCTGACCTACGTCTGTCTGTCTGTATGTAATTTTTTTTTTATTCCTACTATTTTATACTTCAGGCCAGAACCAAGAACCATTCCCAATGAGGAGGATGGTGATGCAGACGAGGAGGAGAACGACAGCCAGTTAGTTGTCCCTCGTGTGAAAGTGGCAGAAGATGGGACAATTATTCTTGATGAGGAGAGGTAAACACAAGAACAGTGTGAGTGGTTGTTTCTAGAGTGATACACAGTGGGAGTTGTTAAACATTGAAGTTGCCTAAATGTCTCCTGTGTGTAAAATGGGATGGATACTTCACTAGTTGCAAAATTAGTGCTTTACAATCTTTAAATTACTTTATGTCCAGTGATCTCTTGCAGGATTTATTGCTCAATTTACAAGTAAGATTTAAGAGTGGCAAGTGTAAGAAAACTTTGAAACATCTCCGTGCTAAGCGCACTTACAATCAGAAACATTTTCTATGAATATAAATAATTCTTCTCATTTTACCACCCAACACGTTAACTCCCCCCCCACCCCCAACTCCCCAAATCAGCAGTAAAAAGTGTATGCACTTAAACTAGATGTACCCATGCTTTCTTTAATTATGAATAGCAAGAGGTTTGAATTCTATGCAACGACCATTGTTAGCCATTGTTTCCCTTGTTTAAACTATTTTTGGTAGTTTTAAGGATTATGGGGAAAATGAATGATTTGATGTACTTAATCCACATATCTTACATTTTGGACATCCACAACACACCATTTCTCCTTCAATGCTCTATGAAACACTATTATGACACACCTGAAAGCTTTTACATGTTAGACTCATACCACTAAAGAGCTCATTATGCTTTGTTCTTGTCAAGGTGTACTTGTTCTAAGCATATACATTCATAGTCGGCAGTTTTCTAAACAAAATTGGCCCAAGATGATTTTGTGCAAGGAGGTGGGGGGAGCTTGAATTGACATTTACAAGTACATTTACATCAGAAGAATAAAAGGTTGACAGCGGGTCATTGTATAAGGGTCCTCTCTCAATTAGATTTTTTTGCTTCCATTATATATACATAGTGGTTCTAAATTCCCATTCACATTCTAAGCTACAAAACATATATGTATATCTTGAATTATATAGCGCCACCATGTAAATAGTGCTTCACAGCAGTAATACACGTGCCAATAGGAATAAGAGCGTCATACATAAATGTAGGTATTGGGAAAAGGAGTCCCTACCCCAAAGAGCTAACAATCTACGTAACAAAATATATCCTAGTCTAACTTTTTAAATTAAGCTCTAATAATTGTACACCTATAAATGAATAATACTGCCAATCCCCTGCAATCTTGGTTATTCAGGAAAACAAGAAGAATGTCTGTTTTTTCAGTTTAACAGTGGAAGTCACAAGAATCAAAGCTCCAGTGGTTGAGAGCGACGATCCCATTTTTGAGCGAGGCTCCACGACCACCTACTCCAGTTTTCGAAGGAGTAATTACACTAAGCCTTGGTCGAATCCAGGTAAGGACATGTTGAGGGCGTTGCACACAACACATTACATCAAGTGCTTGCCAGCCACCCTAGTGTTAGAGGTTGTGTTATTCTATCATATACGTATCATTGTAAGATCTGTCATACTGACATGGATATTGGTTCATTATTATTATTACCTGCTCGTTCACACTGACATACTTACAGGATCATCATTATTATTGATTTAATTTCAGGCATGCAGATGAGAACCACTAGGCCCACCTAATCTGTCCATTTATCTAGATGCTGAAAAACCTCAGAACCCTTTGTGGCCTTCTTTTACATTTCCAAAGTCGTAATCCTATCCCAAGCATTTTTAATTGACTTACTATATTGGCCTCTACCATCTTTGTTGGCCGATTTTCTTTTATTCCATGAATCTGCCACCCTATCCATAAAGCAGTACTTCCTCTCATTGCCCGTAGCCTGCCACCCCGCAGATTCAGAGAATTACCTCTTGTTCTAGCACTTCTCTTTCTCTGAAATATGCTTTTGTTGAACCCATTTGTAAATTTTAAAACGTTTCTATTATTCCTCTTTCTCTCCCCCCCCCCCCCCTCCCAAAAGCTGTACAGATTCAAGTTCTTCAGTCTGTCCTGATAAATTTGGCTGTAGCCTGTGCACATTCTATCATTTGTCCTTGTGGAGATTTGATTGCCAGAACTGAACACAGTACTCTATATGAAGTCACACCAATGACATATAACGGAGCCTCTATTTCTTGTGCCAATACCTTTGTTTAATCAACCTTGCATCTTACTTGTTTTCCCCGTTGCTTTACTACGTTGCTCGCCAACTTTTAAACCAGCTGAAATTACTCCCAAGTCCCTTTTCCTTTGTAGTAGTTGAGATTATAGTGCAATTCATCCTGTATTCTCCCTTTGGGTTTTTCTGTCCCAAGTTCATTATTTTGCTCTTTTTGGTTTTAAGTAGCAGTTACCACACTCCTGACCATTCCTCTAATCTATCTAAATCATTAATAATGTTGTTTAAGCTCCCGAAGCGTCATCCCTGTTGCAGATCTGTGTCATTTTTAAAAATGGCATACGTTATCCTCCAGGCCATTTGTAAAGATATTAAAGAACACCAGTCCCAGTGCAAATCCATGAAGTACTTGACGTCACCTCCCCTCCCCCCCCACCCCTCATCTGAATGCAATCCATTTGTAACAACTCTATGCCATATATCCTTCACCCAGTGTCTTATCCATTCAACGAATTTACAACTTTGGACTGTGTCAAAGGCCCTACTAAAATCTTAGAAAATGTCCTTTAGATTCCCCACTACTACGTCAGGCTCTCACTGGCCTGTAGTTAGCTGCTTTACCCTACTGCTGCTTTTGTAAAGTGGGACTATGTTTGCGCTTCTCCAGCCATCTGCAACTTAACATGTTAATAGTGACTTGTTAAATAGCTCCTTTAATAGCACTCCTCTAAGATCTCTTCATATCATTGGATGTATTCTATCTGGCCTCATTGACTTGTTCACTTTTAATTTTGACCGTTCCATTAGGATGGTCGCCTGTATAAATGGGCAAGTCTCCACACTTCCTTCACTTGTGAAAACTGAGCAAAAACTAAGGTGATCTTCTATGCCTCTGTCTCCCACAAAAGGACCATCCTCTTCTGTCTTTTAGTTTTACAATTCCTCCTTTTTGTTTTTATCCTTTAACAAAACTTTTGTTTGTTGGTTTAAATCTCCTACTAGGGTCTTTGCGCACCTGATTTATATGTTTATCCTCCTTCTGCCTAACCCGATACCGCACACTATCTTCTTTCTACCCTGTCCTTTTTGTATAGCTGTGTCCCAGTCCTGATCTTCATTGTACCATGGCTCTAACAGGCATAATATCCAATTCATTCATTGCAATTTGGTTCTCCTATTATATTTCCCGCATTACAAGCATTTGTACCCATAGAACAAAGACTTCGATTACTGCTTATCTTCATCCTTCCTGTTTTTCCCATACACCTCATTCTGGTTGTTGTGGTCGGTGGTCTTTTTATTTTTAATAATGGCTCAATGGCTCACTGAATATCTTGGACTACATCTGCTTTGGAGGGAGCTCACTTATAATATAGGCCCATATCTAGGGATTCTGTTTTTTTTATTTTTTTCCCTTCCATAAAATCAGTGTTTAGTTATGTGTGTTCCTGTGTTTCAATTTTTTTAGACATTTTTTTTAAATATAAATCAAATGAAAACACAGGAACACAAATAACTAAACACTGATTTTATTGGAATAAAATAAAAAATAATCTGTGTATCAGTATTAACAATCAAAAACGAATTGCCACGCATTTGTATTTGGTGTTTGTTGGTGCACTTTTTTTAGTTTCTAAGTTCTCATGTGATGCCCTTTGTCTCCTTTCTGTGGACGACAGGCTGCCACAAGAGGCAGAATTTAATAGGAACTGATGCTTTATTTCCTATGTTTTATCGGTTTTAACCGAAAGTGCAGTGGCACAGATTGGGATGTGCCTGTGATCTAAAACTCTCACCCTTCCAGAGCCCACAGGAGGAGCAGCAGGAGAGATGTTTTGTCTTGCAGGCAGACGCGCTGGGGGGTCGGGAGGGGGGGGAGCGTTTCGAGGAGCGTGGCCGTGACGTCACGGAGCTGGTTCATCCTCATTGGGCGAGGGGGGGGGGGGGGAGCGTTTCGGGGAACGTGGCCGCGAAGTCACAGAGCTGGTTCACCCACATTGGGCGACCCGCTCAAGTGACCCGGCTGTCGTGCGGCAAAGACAAAAAAGTTTCTCTGCAAGCAGCTCTCCGGCCAACGCTCGTGCGTACATGCGCACTATACACAATCACAATACCCTAATGGGATTCATCGCGCGCATGCAGCATGGACGCGGCCTAACAATCTCCTCCCGCAACAGAAGTGCCAACTGTTGAGACAGTAACTAAATGTTCAGAATGTCTAACATAAAGTTACTGCCTTGCAACATTACACTGTACAACACTAAACATTGTAGCGGGTTGTAAATGCTACCGACTATGTGCTTTGTTCAAACGCTTGTTTAAAACGCTCACTTCTAAAACCAGCTGCACTTGGAACAATAATTATGGGTCTGACCGAGTTTCCTTTTAAATTTTTATTATTATTTTTTTCCCAAGTGTATGAAACTTTATCTGTAATGAGATCAACTTTACATCTATTTTGAATATTTCGAGGAAATTCAAGTTTAGTTTTGAGAATGAGTTTGCTAATAACAGCTGAGCTTTAACGGCTGATTTGAACTCATTTTATATTCGCAGCACGTTGTTCCACATGCCAGTATGTTTCTAATGAGACAAAAAAAAAACTAGGGTAATAAGGTAACACAAGTACTTGTACTGTACACAATAGGACATTGTCACGTACAGTTGGTAAATGAATACTGCGGGTCCACCAACAATTGTATAAATATTTTGTTATTCTTTACTCTTTATTGCTCTGTTGATCGTTGACTGGGGGTAATTGGGACAGTTTTGGGGAATTGGGGTGTTCCGTAGGTCTGTATTGCATAAACTGCTTTATAACTTTTGTTTCCCTGGAAAATGACATGAAATCTTAACTTGTTTTTGACTGTTTCCCTTAGAAACTGAAATGTTCTTCTTGGCTATCAGCATGGTTGGAACAGATTTCTCTATGATCGGCCAGCTTTTTCCTCACAGACAGAGAATAGAGATAAAGGTAACTGTCAATCTTAAATAGTTGGACATGACAAATTTTTTTTCTTGTTGAAGTTTTATTCATAGGTTGCAATCCCCCATAAAAAAAACATTTTTTATTTTGCATTCTTTGACTCTTATTTGGACCTTCAAAGGCACTGGGGGACTACGGGAAAAATAAAAACTGTGTGGTTACTAAGGGAGTTTGATTCTGGTGCCCTCAGGATATAGATGCTATTTTTTGTCTTTGGTACTGAAATAATAATAAAGAGATATATATATTTAAGTAAAAACAATCAGAGCCGCACTCATTGCTGCGGAAATGTGAGACTAGTTCATGTTGGTAATATTGCCCCTTTAACGCACCCAGTTACTTTTGAGTAATATAGAATCTGAAGCTTGGTCTGTCCTGAGCGTGAAAAAGATATTGATTTGAGGTTCAATGCAAGGAGCCTGTCCTCCATAGTATAGTAGTTTACTTAAAAACACAGAAAGAATAACCAGAGGTGTTGCCCTCACAAACACTTGAAGTGAATAAAGCACGTGTCCGGTTGCTTCCTTTTCCGCTCGTGACGTTACGCCAATGGGGTTTGTAGGGCCGCCCCTCCACCGCGCTCATATGTAGTGGCTAGCTGGGTTTTCTGATCGTCCGTTTAGTTCCGTAGTAAGGAACAGATCCCATATCCGTGCATTCAAAAACCTTTGTGGTATTACAATATAAACTGTATAAATGTTCTTGTGTTTCCAAGGGTCTTCCTCTTGTTAGAAATTAAGGATTTCCATAAAATCAGTCAATAGAAGCATCACTCCAATATACACTGTGACTGCAAGGGTTAAATGACTGCACAGTAACAAGTGGGTATGTCACATGATGGATTAACCCTGTTGTCACAACTGGAAGGTGCATTGAGTGCAATTAGTGAGTAGGTATGAAAATCAGTTGTCCTGTGGCAGCCAGCCCCCAGTATTGAAGTACTCGCTGAATCCTCACGTAATCCTTGGAAATAGGAGTCCCATCAGCGTGCTGCAGCCAAGTCACAAATGCAGCAGAGAAAAAGAGCAGCACTGCGGTGCACAGCTTGAAAAAGGGCCGGACTGCTTAGAAGATAAAAAAAAAACTATTTTATTGGCACGTAACGAACCTTAGATAGGGAAAGAGTAGTACTCTAACCTGTTTTGCCCGCCTCTTGGCGATTTATCAAAGTCATTATCTCTAAGCAGTCTAACCCTTTTTCAAGCAGTGCACTGCCTTGATTTTTCTCTGCTGCGTTGTTCATCTTCAAGCTGCAAAATTGAGGATCGTAATGGTTATTTACCTAACGTTTTCTGGTAAAAGGATGAGGGTGCTCAAAAGGTAGTGTTGCCTATTCAGGTGGTCCTCAGTATCCGACGGTCCATTTTTCGTCGAACGGCTCATCCGACGCCTCAAAACGCAATTCGCTGGACGCATTATCGGAACCGCTTATCTGACACTCGCCGCTGCGGATTTACATGAATCCGATTGTCCGTTATCCGACGACGGATAAGGGTGGAGCCGCGTGTGTGTATATGTATGTATGTATGTGTATATGTGTGTGTGTGTATATATATATATATATATATATATATATATATATATATATATATATATATATATATATATATATATATATATATATATATATATATATTCATGTAGAGGTATACTGTATATATATATATATCCATGTAGAGGTATCAGTACCGTGTTAGCTGAGCTTCAATAATCAAAAAATAAATAGATGATACCGTTCTGTGGCTAACGAAATGCTTTTATTTGTGCGAGCTTTCGAGATACACTGATCTCTTCTTCCGGCGATGTTACAATGAATGAAGCAAAAGGTATACTTAAAAACAGTGTCTCTTGGAATGTTATCTGTGCTGTTCCTTCCCCCGGTGTGGATGTGTTTTATGGCTAGAGGTGTCAAAAGGTTACTGAAAGCAAGTGAAGAAAGAGTGTGTATGTGTATCAGTGTGAATAAAAATGAATGGAGAGCCCACAGTATATACAGTGCTTTACACAAGGTGTGTGTGGAGTGGGAGTGGATATAAATGGTGTGAGTGGGTGTGGAAATGTGAGAGTTTGTATCACAACTAAAAGTGTGTGTGGATACTTAGTGGTCCCTATGTGGTTCCATCCCTATTCACCAATAGGGACCACCAAGTATCCACACACACTTTTAGTTGTGCTACAAACTCTCACATTTCCACACCCACCCACACCATTTATATCCACTCCCACTCCACACACACCTTGTGTAAAGCACTGTATATACTGTGGGCTCTCCATTCATTTTTATTCACACTGATACACATACACACTCTTTCTTCACTTGCTTTCGGTAACCTTTTGACACCTCTAGCCATAAAACACATCCACACCGGGGGAAGGAACAGCACAGATAACATTCCAAGAGGCACTGTTTTTAAGTATACCTTTTGCTTCATTCATTGTAACATCGCCGGAAGAAGAGATCAGTGTATCTCGAAAGCTCGCACAAATAAAAGCATTTCGTTAGCCACAGAACGGTATCATCTATTTATTTTTTGATTTTATATATATATATATACACACTAACTAAACTGCTTAGAGATAATGACTTTGATAAATTGCCAAGAGGCGCGCAAAACTGCAATACAACTCTTTCCCTATCTAAGGTTCGTTACATGCTAATAAAATAGTTTTTTATCTTCTAAGCAGTCTGGCCCCTTTTCAAGCCGTGCACCACAGTGCTTCTCTTTCTCTGCTGCATTTGTGCATATCTATCTATCTATCTATCTATCTATTATCACACACATACACCCCCCCAAAATTATCTAGCAAAAACCCTATCGAGCAACTACAAAATGGTCTCCGAACAGAATGAATAACTTTCCTAAATAAGTCAAAACTGTATATAAACCCGGATAAATAACATTTTGTGAGCAGCAACTACGTATCAAGGAAGAGGACACTTAATTGGAACTACTTCTGGAAGGACTTCCTTGAGTATTTTTACTAATGATACATTTTGGATTACTGTTTGGGGGGGGGGGGCAGTGTATATATTCAGTTTTTACTTATTTATCGGAAGTAAAGAGTAAAGGTGCACTCTTAAAGGGTTATCCGTGTTAACTTTCCGTACACTTGTGCTTTTTAAGCAGGTTAGCCTGTAAATCTGTGCTTTTTAACGTGTTCCTGAAGGAACCCCAGCCAGACCATAGGTGTAGGCAAATGTATCTACTTTTATGTTAGGGTGTCCTTAGTAGACAACTGTGAAACCCTGCTGTTTCAAAACCACTTCTTTCTGGCGGTGTATTCCTCTTCAATGCTTTGTCTTTATCGGTAAAGAGGTTAATGCAAGCATTTTTTGGTGTGTTAATATACACATTCTTTTGAATCCAGCTTTGCTGCTGCGGCTGCTGCTGCTGCTGCTACTCTAGTTGAGTGTTTGAGTGTAGCATTCACGTGTTGAACTGTACAGTTATAATTACCTAAGCCTTATTCCATAGATCATTATTTATTTATTCCCCCCCCCCCCATCACTTTCAGAACAAATTCAAACGGGAAGAACGAGCCAATGGATGGAGGATAGACAAAGCTTTTAGTAAGTACTTTGGTGTATCTTAGGCCGCGGCCAGACTGGGAATTGAGCGCCGTGACGTCATTTGCTGTGTTTGGCCATGCGATTCCTGGCCAGCTAGTTGCGTGCGTGTGGGGGTGCGGCCATGATGTCACAGAGCTGGCACGCACGCACCCGCACAAGCACATTCAGAGTTACCACTCTGATCGTGCTAAGCACGAGCGCGCGGGCCGTTTCGCTTCACCCTGGCCACAGCCAAAGTCTCAGATTTCCCAAGACAATCGTGTGTGTGTGTGTGTGTGTGTGTGTGTGTGTGTGTGTGTGTGTGTGTGTGTGTGTGTGTGTTACAAGGTGTTTGTAAGAGGGATGGATAAATGTGTTTGCTCTTTGGGTGAGTATGTGACAGTATTTGTGTAAGATGCATGTTGAACACTGATTTTATGATAAAGATGGATGTGAACAGAATGAAATGTTCACAATGTAAATTGAAATTCTAAAGCAGCCTCTTAGTTGTGCCTCTAGCTGTTGGATCAGGTACTTTTATTAGGATCTTGACGTTAACTCCCGAGGACACTTTTCCTCACGATTCACTAAGCTTCGATAAGTGATATTGGAGCTCAATCTGACATTAACTGCTACTAACTTCTATAGCAGTTCATATCGCCTCGAGCTCTGATGGTCCTTATCGGAGCTCAGTGAATACTCCCCTTTGGCAAAATAACATGTTACTCTACCTGCACGTGTTTCATGTGCCAAATTTAGATTATTAAAGCAGCAAAACAGGTTTCATTTATTGTGAGCCTTTTACATGTCGTTATTATTACAGAATTAAAGCAGGGGGTCTCCAGAGCTGAACTGTGTTAATTTCAGCTGGGGACCCACTGCTACCAGAGATACTTATCTTCATAGTGGTGCCAGTATCTATGCAGCCAGGGAACTGTGTGCCTAACGAAATGGCGACGTTTAAATGTCCCATGAGCCAATAGGAAACAGTGACTTCATCCGGTTCGGCTTTCTATTGTCTTGCGTGACCAGGACATTTAAACTCCACATAGATACCGGCTCAGTGTAGAGATTTATTGTGCCTGTATTGTTATGTCATGCATAGTGCAGTATACAATGGGACATTTGATAAAGTCGTGTTATTATGAGTGTTGTGCTTTTGCTGCCAGATGTATCTTCAATGCGTTGCAGACCCCTCTGGCAGTGAAACGCTTAGGCATTACATGCACGGTGACGCTTTCTTTCTGTTACACAGGAGAAAAGACAGCGTTTGATTTTCAGTTTTTTGCAAAGCTTCTTGAAGGAGCCCTTACACAGCAAAAGAACAAGAGGCCGGCAAAAAGTAAAAAAACACAGGAGAAAAGGACTGCTAAACCCCGCAAGAAAAAAAGAGGTAACGGCATGAATCTTACTACAGTATGTTTTAAACAACAAAAGACAGAATAGCCCAATGCTACATCCAATGTGACAAAATATATAGTAAATAGTATAGAGATAAATACTTCAATAATAATATTATCATGAGTAAGGGTCATTTAGTTAAACCCTTTGGCCAAAGCGGTATAAGCCTGCAAGCCGCGTCAAGGCATAACCAAATTTGCAGGTTCTTATACTAAACTGTGAAACTTCTCTCTTACCTCTGTTGGAGGGAGAATGACCGCAGTGGTTCTGTCCATGCTGCAAAATTAAAAAGTGGGCAGGGGTGAGTTTAAACCCTGGGAGGAGGGGCCACTAACCTCCAAACAACTGATGCCAGTTGAAAATAGAAATTAACAAACACACAAAGGTTTTTCATGTTGCTGATTAGTAGTAAAAAGTGAGTTATTTATGTTGTATTATTCCTTTTCTGTTGTACCTACATAGTTTTGCACCACAAAGAATAGAATTCTAACTGAACGCATTCCTTAAACCGCACCACTAACACAAGACACAAGTAGGATTGTGGTACAGTTCTCCTACTTCGTAAATAACTCCCAAATGCTGCAGTGCAAAGCTCTGGAAATCATATATATTCGTCCTGTTGAAGTGTCTTTTTCTCTTAGGTTGGTACACACGATGATTGCATATAGAAAGAACAAATCTTGTAGGTTTGCTAAAATACGTGACAGATGTATGCTTAAATGGAAAGTTCTCTAATTAGAACAGGTAGCTGTTTGCTCTTAATAAAACATTTCCACATAGCAAAGGTAACTTGCAAATAGTAGTGGAACAGAGGTGGATCTGCTCTAAGACACCCAGGTTCACGGTCCGATTAAAAAAATATTTTTGTTGTTACTTTGGGGCGATGGGGGAAATATTACTGCACGTCTCGTGTATCACCGTGTAGGAAAGCTCTCCTACAGTACGTTTGAATTACAGTTTTGCTATGTATGCTTTGAATGATTAACTGTCAATAATCCCAGGTAAATCCACTGAAGAACAGAGGAATAGCCTTAGTGATCCCGAAGCAGACAATTTGTCCGAAGGAGAGGCAGTAGATGCCAGGACAGCTGAGAAAGAGAACGAGGAGTCTCCGTGTGTCACAGACGGTCAAGCTGCTTCCGATCCTGTCCCTGGTAAAAAGAGGAGAGCACGGAAGAAAAAAGACAGTGACACCAAAGAGCCAGCAGCTGAGACTTGTTCGGAGGGTCATATTGACCTGCCTAAGTTATCAAAGAAGGGAAGGAAATCCAGCAGGAAATGTGAGACACACAAATATCATGCTTTCTAAATGCACAGAAATAGTATTTGGGTGGGAAATCAAAATACAATGTTTTGTATTCTAGTAAGTGTGCGACTTGAACGTATGTATGAGAACTGCTCATTTTCATAACAATCCTCATTTTTTTTGTAGTTCTGTACATACGTTTATTAGTGTTTAACAACTTTTTATTAAATCGGACAGATTTATACATAAGTTAATACATCTCCTACATATTTTTTAGATGGGCTTTTAGATTATGGTTTGGAACAATAATTTATAGAATTGCTCATTAGTCCGTTAATAAGGTGAAGGTAAGTGTTAAGATGGTGTCTCGTTACTTTTCTCTCGGAAGTAAGAGCAGTAAATGAAAGCAGTATTCCTACATTATGTTCTATATTAGGCCCCCTTGTTCATTCATTATAAAATTAAACTAAATGCAAACCTAGAAATCCTAGCTTGGTTATATAGTCATCAAGGTTTCCTCACATCCAAACACACTCTTTACAATCTAATCACTTGTTTCTCTCTCTCTCCTTATGTGTGTTTTACCGTCCTCTTTTTCCTTCTTTATCATGTCTGTACACTTCTGCAGCCAATGAGTGGGTCTTCTGATCAGAGCAATCCCTGTTGAGGCTGTTCATGTGAGGTGTCTGTTCTGTGGATCAATGGTATCTGCAAAGGGTTTGCTAAACAAAATAATCAATGGCGTATCCCTGAGCCCGTGTGAGGACTGCACACTTAGTAAAGCCCCAAACGACCTACCCTGAGTGGTATAGCTGTCAATTACAGCAGAAGCTTCCAAAGTCGCTCCCCACAATGCTTTGTATTCACAGCGGCAAGGCATGGGCGGCCATGGCTTTGGAAGCTCCCGC
Organism: Ascaphus truei; assembly: GCF_040206685.1. Taxonomy (NCBI): domain Eukaryota; kingdom Metazoa; phylum Chordata; class Amphibia; order Anura; family Ascaphidae; genus Ascaphus; species Ascaphus truei. The sequence goes on along the minus strand of NC_134483.1, from coordinate 94,200,731 downwards.
AGTAATTGAGAGCTAAAGCACCTGTGCTGCCTGCACAAAGAGATGCAGTTTGGGGCCTTCTTAAGCATGTCCCCCCCCCATGAACTGAGGGCACTATGCTGACTGGGATCAGTCAGACAGTTTTGTTAGAAATAGTGTTAGTAAGCAATAAGATGGAGTAATATTTTCTAGCAATAGGTGCATAGTGTAAATAATAAAAAAAAAAGTTGGGAACCCTTGCTGTAGAATAATGCAGTACCCTTTGCTCTTTTAACAGATTGTTTTTATTGTCTATTTGTTTTATATGACTTGTACAGGTATTGTCACCGCAGGAGAGGAGGAGAATAGCCCGGGTGATCCTGAAACAGCGGGTCTTTCTGAGCGGGCAGCAGTAGCAGAGGGCGATATTGCAGGCAATGAGAAAGAAAGTGCGAATGTTGCAGAAGGGCAAACTGCTCCTGACAGCATCCAAGGGAAAAAGAGGAGAACACGGAAAAATAAAGGCGACACCAAAGAGCCAGAAGGGGAGAGTCCTTCAAAGGGTCCTGCAGATCTGCCACCGTTATCCAGGAAGAAAAAATCCAGACGAAAAGATAGAACAAGTAAAGACCAGCTGTATACTGTGTAGACATAGTAAAAATATCAATATAATTGCATAGCCTTCATTGTGTGCTGAAATTCTAAGCTTCAGCATTTATGTAATGCTATAATAATGCCATATTAGGCACTTTTTCTTATAAGGAAAAAAGGCTCTGAGGCTTAGTCCCCACTGGCTACTGCAGCGCCCGCTATGGTGGGCGCTGCAGGGACAAGAGCAGCGCCGGGCATGCTGCGAGGGGCGGCCGCCGCGCGGTGCGTTTTCCCAGGAGACTGGAAAATTGAGATCAGACCTAGCGACGGAGCGCTAGGCCACGCCCCCGGCCATTCAGCCAATGAGGGCGAACCTGCTGGGTGAAGTCATGGCCGCGCCCCTGTCACGCGCCCCCCGCCCCCCCCTGTCTTTCCTCCTGCAGCTCATTGCAGACTGGGGAAGTCGGCTGCACGCGCCGCCAGCCTGGCAGACGCGCGTGCAGCGCAGGCACTGGGGCCGTAGCCCAATATTGGTGGGTAAGAATACATCTTGGGCCCCAGGCAGTCTGTGAGCCCTTTTGACCACGTAGTGCATTACAGCACAAGGCATGCTTGGTGTATTTCAACAGATGAATGGAAAGCAGCAGCTCTCCCTCTGGAAACACTGTCCCTCTCATGCCCATCACTAATTGAATAAGCCACTAAAAAATGGCACCCCATCAAAACTTTATATGCACACAGGCATCCATGATGTGGCCTCTGCTTCTGTTGTATCTAGAAACCCTAGAAAACTGCATGCACTATAGAGATTTTGGTTTATAAAGCCTGCATCCTGAAGCATTATGCTGGTCTACACAAGTATATTCAAATGCTATTGTTATTAAATCAATGAGGTCTATATGATAGTTTTCAGGTGTGAGACCTGTTTGAACAGCTTCAAACATTTGTGGTTATCATTTCACAACCGTTTGGTTACTGCTATAAAAAAGGACTGACTGCAATGCTTCCGTTTTGTTCTGCACAAAATAATATTAATAGTTGCGCTGGTCTCTTATTTTGTTAGACTGTAAAAAAAGTTAATAAAAAGGGAGTGTGAGAGAGTTGTCAAAACAAAGTTCAAAGGTTTCTTTGTCAAAAAACGTCCTTTTCTGCCAAAGAAATGCAGTGTTTAAAAGCTTGTACACTGTATTTTTTCTAAAGCTATCACACCTACTTTTCTTCTACTTAAACATTTATATTTTGTCCTTAAATGGTTTTTAGAGAGTTGTGAGGTACTGGAGGACAGTGTGGAATCTGTTGATAATGTCTGTGAACTCCCAGAAGGCAGTTTATCTCCAGCAGCAGTAACAGCAGACGGGCCTTCTGGAGAGGATGAAGAAACACTTGTACTATTCGATGAAGATAACGAGAGCAGCATGGGTCTTGATCAGTTATCCAGGTATAAAATGTTAGATGTGCCGAGATCATCCACTGTGAAATTAACCTTTATGCCTAGGCACATACTGTATATGAATATTTTAATGGCTGGCACACACGTAGCCGATGAACACTTATAAACATTGTTGCACTTCCGTGGCCACCGCTCCAGTGCATACGGGGGTTTTACAGAGCTTGCGTTGTTACCTGAGCATGCAAGGTCGTCCTTTACCCCAGATGCCCATCATTGAGGATGGCAGCGTTAACATGATTCAGCTTCTCTCCCTTGTGTCTCTCTCATTGTTTGTTGTATTTGCAGAGATTTGTCTTCAGCCTCTCTCCGTTGTCACTAAGACGCTCTCACTCTCTGAGATATTTACTTATTTGATCTTTACATTTGCGTTTTATTATTTGATCAGTAGGTGATCTAAAAAATATTTCATTTGTATTTTATTACTGGGATATCTTAACATTTACTGTTGATTTGTATATAACTTTTTTTTATTTTGGTGAATATTCCTAAATTCCTGCTCAATTAACCGTGCAGAGAGTAGAATAGTATCCTAACTGAATACCCCTCGGGTGTATACTTTTAAAAATCTGTGTATAGTTTTGCTGGGGTATTTTGTGATCTTGGGGCGGTTATGCTTTGTCAATTGTTATATGGGGCATTATACTCTGACATTGTCCAGGCTGGAAACATCCACATTTTGAACACTTAAATACCCAAAGCATCTATAAATATACGTTATTCCTATATTCAAGAGGAATAAAGAATATGATTCTGGGTACCTTTTTATATTTGTAAAGTTTCAGTTTCTAAACATTTACCAATTGTAACACATTGGCAAAAATGCAAATGAAAGATGACACTTTTTATTGATTTATCAAAAAGTAGCAATTTATTATTATATTTTATATTACATTACATTACTCTCCAAATATATAAAACATTTGTGAACTAGGTATCATATTTATTTGCACAACAGTCATTCTGTATTTTGTTGCCTTTATCACATACAGGTCATTTTTTATAAAATTGCACACGTCTTTGACTTAATGTTTTTTTTTTTTTTTTTTTTTAATAAAATATATTTTTCTATGTTGCTTTTTATTTCTTGCCGTTAATTTGGCAAGCTTTGGAAAACATTGTTACTTGAACAGTGTAGTTTGAAATGTAATCCTAAAGAGTTTAGCCAAATACATTGCTATGTAATGTCATTTATTGCTAAAATTAAAGCACAAAATTATTTAAAAGCATAAATAACATTATTAGCCAATACAATGGAGTGCAAAAAGGGAAATCAATGATTTGTCATAATACCAAGATGGAAAATGCATTTGGCCATGCAAATAAAACATGATTTCTTATATAGTTGTACCATAACATTTCTGATGAATAAAGCAATTAATCAATGTGTCACTGTTGAGACTCTTGAAGTTCTGTGAAATAGGATAAGAGGTTGGAATACACATAAGACTTTTATTTTTTCACACCACCTACCTAAATCACGTGGCCAGTTATCCATGCACAGATGGCATCGGTTGAAAACTCCTTATGTGCTGAAAAGAGACAGCAGAGCAGAAATGTGAACATTGCTTTGGACATGTCAACGAAAAAGTTTAATTAGGTCAAAATCATACCTCTCCTAATTCTGCTATACTTAAACACTAAACCATATAGAGGTGTGAAATGCAAAAATGTTTCTCATTGTTGGGGAATTCTGTGGCATTTCTATTTGTCTCACCTTCACCTCCTTACTAATCCTAATTGTGTTAGGTTTTATAGCCAGTCCAAGATGTAAAATGTTTAAAGCTTCAGCATCAATGAGACACTAGCTTGGTCACATTACTATACTTAAAGAATGTATTCATTGCATTACTGGTCCAGCCTTTCCATACACATGTATATTTTCATCATGGTAAGTACTGTATGTGTGTATCCTGATGAAGGTATAACTGTTTCTAAACTGATACAATGCTCTGAGTATATTTTTGTTGTTATATTGATGTGCTCGCCCTATTGCCCCTTACAGTTGCTGCAGAACATAGATCTTTGATGTAAAGGGTCTCCTGTGTCTGGTTTTGTTTTTAGTAATAACATTTGTGTTTTCAATTGATATTTTTCAGCATGTTGGAGAGTACCACTGTTTCAGACGTACATGATTCGCCTGTGTCGGGGGCTTCACAGGTGTCCTTGATTGATCAGAGCTCCAAATCTGAAGGAGATGTTCAAATGGAGACGACAAGTTACAAAGAATCCAATAGTGAAACGAGTGGCTGCAAGGTAAATATTCTCTGTATACTTTCAACCAGGCCACCTGAATTTAAATGACTAAATAGTTGGCACTTACTGGTCTTTTAAATGATAATCAAGTGTTTTATTAAGTCAGCGTATCAATGTTTTGGTCCACACAAGGACCTTTTGTCAAGAACGAAATCTTGATACACTGATTTAAGAAAACATGTTTTGCGATCATTTACAATGATTTGAGTGCGAAATGGGATGTTTGGCCGCGGCCAGTTCGTCACAGGTGCTTCGCCGCCAGGACTACTCTCCGCATGCCGCCATCAACAATCTTTAAATGTCCTCAGCGCTGCTTGGATCTCCCCAGCCGAAGGGCACCACACTGAAGCCATTTTGTGAGGGCGCGGGTGCACTCACAAATGGCGTTGAAGCAAGGTGCCCTGCGGCTGGAGAGATCCGAGCGGCGCTGAGGACATTTAAAGATGGCGACGAGGTGTCATGTAGAGAGTAGTTCTGGCTGCATAGGGCAGGTGGCGATTTGGCCATAGCAAAACGTCCTAGGCCGGATTGAGTGCCAGTTTTCTGTTCTCCTGTGAATATTACCAGCCTCACAGGTAGGCATGGGCGGTTGCATGGAATAATATGCGAGTGCTCTTGTTTTCAACATTATCTACTGAATTTACACTCCTTGCTGGTAAGAGGACTTCTCATGGACCAAAAGTCACAATCTCCGGAAAGTGGTTTAGTAATTTATTTTATTGTACAAACTACAGCATAAAACAGTCACGTCTAGGACATAACTTCTAATATAGCACAAAGGCAAAAATGAAATGAAACTAAAAATCATATTGTGGTTTATAATAAAATATGAACTGTAATTACAACAGTTTAATAGAGAAATGGTATGTATTTGTTCTGTTACGTACTACATTAACTACTGTCTCTGTACGTTCTCCCTCCCTACCAATTAGACTGTAAGCTCCTCGGGGCAGGGACTCCTCTTCCTTAATGTTACTTTTATGTCTGAAGCACTTATTCCCATGATCTGTTATTTATATTATCTGTTATTTATTTGATTACCACATGTATTACTACTGTGAAGCGCTATGTACCTTAATGGCGCTATATAAATAAAGACATACAATACAATATTAAATCGGCATAATTTATTTTGGTTATGGCTTTGGAATAGACCATGCCAATAGCATTAAATTAATCCAGATATTGTCTCAACTGATAATTCACACACACACAAAAGTAGACTACAAGACTGGGAATATGTACAGCTTGGATCTGAACTGGCAAACTGCACACCGTTTTCTTGACTTTGACGCAGTCAGTGGAGCACGGTGGTAATATAAAATACAAATGCACCCCTCTGCTCGCATTTTCAATGCTCCTTTAGGGCTTGCTCCTGTGAATGCTTCACATTTCTGAAAAATAGTGTATTTCTAGGTGTAATAGATGTGGGCATTGTTATGCTGGGACTTGTGATTTCCTGGCTTTTGACCGGCACCTGGGTGGAAGGAGTTGGCATGCAGCGTCCCGATTACTGCGAGTTTGAGATTTGTATTTGCTTTGCTCTATGTGCAGTTTGTATAACTTGGCGTTAAACGAAAGTTGTTCTATTACAAACATTACATTTTTGCGACTGACTTGTGGACAGATTTTTTTTTTTTCTTAGTCAGTTGTAATTAAATATTATTGGAAATTTGAAGGCCCCCCCAAAAGTTAGTCATTTTATTGATGCCTAAACTCCTACGATGGGTCATAACAGAAACCTATGGTAAAAGGGTTTGAAATGACATTGAATGGATAAAACACAAGTTGTCACCTGTGCAGTCAGTGTACCGGGATAGCATGAATGAATAAGCCTCCAGTGTTTGATGCCAGCTGTGCTGCGTTATATAAAACCTGTAGTTGTTGATTATAGAAGTGACTTGGTTATCCAAATGTAAAGTCATGCAGTTTTAAATGGCTGTGTTCTGTTATTTGTCCCTTCTTTGGGTAATATTTTGATGAGCATTTTTCTTTGTGCCATCAGAGTGATGTTGTGTCTGCTAAAGTTCCAGCTGAAAGAGCTTGTGCACCTGATCACAGGCTGGATTCAGAAGCTAAAGACAGGTAAGTGGTCACGCGTGCATTTTGTCCTTAAGAAATAGACGTGTTAACCCCCTGGGACCTGTACATTTTACGATGAGGTTACAACTATTGAAAAACAAAAGCGAGTTGTTTGATTCCAGAATATGTGCAGACCTGGTCCTGACCAGAATTGTGGGATTTGTTACCCTTATTAAATTATTAATGTAAGTGTTGTGTCCCTTCATCTATTAGACATGATAGTCCTAGCAAAATGTAGGTTTATAGCAGGTCATTACGGGCCATATTTACTAGCAGTCTTCTATCATGAGACATCTTCTGACACTGGAAGGCACCTTACACTCCATATCAAGAAGACATATGGTATGTTATGGCAGACGACTACTTCGTAAATATGGGCCTATATGTTATAGTGCAGCCCTATGGCTGCCGTAGGACTGAAGTAGTAGTTGCAGAGAGAACTTACATTGGTCACTTCCTGATGGGACTCTGGGAGGGAAGATTACATCGTAGGCATTGTTGATATTGTCTTCTCTAGCCAATGATCTTGTATGCGTACCCCCTTCAATACAGAGCACGAAAAAAGCCTGAAATAGTGGCGGGTCTCCAAGCTCTTGTTTTAGCATATATGTTTTAATATATATGTATTAATAAGACATCCTCAATACATCAGTTCCACTTTTCAAAAGTATTGTAACCCCACACTGGTGTTTAAAGGTGCATTTTAATGTTTAAGATTTCCGTATACTACTGTAGGCTCACCAGTAGGGGGAAGAAATATTTAAAAAAAAAGGGTATTGGACAGCAGGAGTTGGCATGTGAAAGTTCTCCATATGAAAAACCACTAGAATAAAAAAGAAAATACCATCACATTGAGCTCACTTTCAAGATTTAATTTTGAGGTGGAAGAATTGTCCCCTTAAACTAATAGACTATATCACCTTTTATAAATGTTCTTGGCATCTTTCATATCAAAGAAACACAATTGGGAGGAAGTTCTTCCTCCCCCTCCCGCACCCTCCTACCCCCACTGTAATAAAGTGAGTTTCTGATGTCTGGTGTTCAGGGGCTGATTTGCTAAATCCCCTGATTTTACCACCATTGGTCTAAGTCTTAGATTTTAGACTCTAAAAGACAATAGGATAGCTTGGTTAGCTACAGAAGTCAAAATGACAGTCAAAGGCTCTTCAGCTGTCTGGGATTGATCATCTGCAGGCAACAGTTTAAAGCCGCAATTTAGAGCAGCCCATGCAACACATTCATGCTGACATATATACAGTAGCTAAGCACTGCTCATTTACTATTTTTTTTTTTTTTTTTAAGACCCTGGGAATCCAGAAATTAACGACTTCTACCAATAATGAATTATAGCCGACTACTCCTAACAGCAATAGGAAAATATACTTGACAGTAGAGAGACTTTCATGCTGACTTTCTCTGAGAGGGCAGATGAGCATACACCTCTGTTTTAGGCTTATATGATTTTTGCTACTTTTTGTCCCCTCTATAGCGTAATAATAGTTTTTAGACACTATGTGCATCATTATACAGTGTTGATGTTCATTTTTAGGGGAAGGGTCATACAATTGCACCATGAACAAGAACTACAGCTTTGCACCCGTTGAGCGTATAGTGGTTGCTTAGAAAACAAAACATAAAACAACTGATGCTAAAACCACTGTTAAATTTGTCAATAATAATAATAACTTATTTCATATAGCGCTTTTCTCCCAATGGGACTCCGTGCTTCACAATTACAGTATAGTGTGCGCTAAGTAGCACATAGGATGTCTACAGACACCATCCCTGCCCAAATGAGTTTACAATCTATATTGTTGCCAAAGGTCAGATGGAGCTGATACTGGGAATTGAACTAGGCTCTCCTGATTCACGCTCAGTTGTTCACAGAGGTAGTGTCTTTACTCACTGAGCCGCTCCTTCTCCTTAGGTCGGTCACTATTTTTGTAGCTTTTCAAAAAAGGGTTTTGATACCAAAGGGGTTATCATCGGAATATATTGAGATTTGACATATGCTTAGAACAATATGTACTTTTAAAAGGATACTAAATAGCTATTGACATTTTGTGATGCAACTAAAGAATGGGTTTACTGTTTGTAGTGCGCCTTCCCAGCCAGTGAGAGGGCGCCTGTCGAGACCCAAACCAAACTTGGCTAAAGCTTCTGGAAAGAAAAAAGCAGCTGCCCAGGATCAAGCTCTTACAGAAGTGGAGACATGTCCGACTGATCATACGAAAGATGCTGGAGAGGTATCTTGGCTGAATCCAGTGTACTGTAAATGCCATGCTAAACTTTAACTATTCATCAGAGAATTTAGTATTAAACATTTCCCAGACTTTGGGGAGAAAAGTTGACATTTCAGTTAACCTTGATTGTGTATGTAATTCGGTACCATTTGTAGCAAATGGACATCTCTTAATTTGAGCACTCTAGGGGTGATGTATGAAGCAATGTTTGGGCAAATTGCGATTTGAGGGGTGTCAATAGGAAGAGTTTGAGAGGACTGTACAGATTAAGGTGCATCAAACTCTGCTTCTCCGTCCATCACTTTTTTAGTCTTGTATTTGCATAAAAAATAGTTTCCGGTTCTGAGGTAGGTGGTGAAAGCTTTTCAGAGAAACCATTTGCATGAAATAGACACCCTTCCATTTGGCAGAAAGGGGAGCAATGCATCCAACCCCTGTTTTATATGCACTTACTTTACATTGGTCAATCTGCACTACTGTTTGCACATATGGAATTCCATTAATTAGGTGCAGGAGCTGCACTGGTTATTATAGTGCTACATAATGAACATTGCTGCACTTAATGACGTAGCATTGCTGTCTTCTAAAAGAAGTCCTCTTATTTTACTGAAGCTCTTAGCGTTTGTGTTCTGTTGATTTGTGTCTTAAAGGTCGTATAAGATCTTCTCTGCTGTTTTTTATTTTTAGATTTCTGTTAAATCCAATGCTGCCCAAAATCCTCCTGAAGAAGACAGTGCACTGCAACAAGGAGCCGAGGCGGGAGCTATGTAAGAGTGTAGTGGATAGAGCGCGTTCTAATACAGACTAATAAAGTAGACTAGACGGACGCTGCAGTGCTACCTTCTCTGCAACCCTGAATGGGTTAGCGGCACCGTATTACCGCTTTTATAGTGGTTTATTAAACCGCTTTTAGAAGTTACTTCTGACTGTACTATTGTCAGTTAAATAAGTATGTTCTGATATATTTCTAGGGTAATGTACAAGGAAAATAGGTTGCTATAGCTCTCAGTACTGGGGAAGGAGTGTTGTGGTGGTTAAGATAAGTAAAGGAGCCTGAGGGTTTTATTATTGTGCCTCTTAAAACTCTTGTTATGTTGGATTTACCACTTTTATCTACTTGTGCTTTCCTAGGACATACATAGTAATATATATCAATATTTCTTTCTGTTTACAATATTGCAATGAAGATATAATAGCTGCTTTTATGTATGAAAATCTCCCCTTCAATTAATAATGGATGAAAAAATGGGGACATTTGTCAATAAAAGGCACCAATGTAAGTTTCTTCGCCAGTTTAACACAAAATACATATATTCTAAATTAAATCTTTAAAGACATAATTGATGTAAGCTTTTTGGGGGGGATTTTCCTGTAAAAGTGCCATTTATTTATTTTTTAGGGCAGAGGAGCTCTGCGCTCCTCAGGATGAATGCAAACTATCAGCCATTAAACCCGCAGCACTGGCAAGAGGCAGGCTCCACAGACCAAAGCCCAATGTAGCAAGGGTGTCTGCTAGGAAAGGGAAACCGGAAGCCAGAGGGGAGACAGAGGAGGAACGAAATGACGCTGCAACTGAAGACGTGAGCAAGATCCCTCCGACTCCCACAGAAGAATCATCCATTTCTGTAAATGTAAGGATTTATTTTTAGTGCAACAAGGTCAGATGTCAATCTAGTTAATCAGACTGAAAGAGTTCAGGACATAATGGCTAAAGCACGATTGCAGGTATTTCATTCTCCTTTTGTAAATCTGAATCAGGTGGTGGAAGGTAAGGTAACCCTTTTTTTGTGAATGTTTTATTTTTAATTATTATTTATTTTTTTAAATCAAGGATTTTCCAAATTCATTGCTCATGCAAGAATATTTAAAGGTGTTTGTAAAGATTTTATAGAGAGAAACGTAAAATATTAATAACAATGTCGAAAATAACCCAACATAAGTAAAAGGTGCAGTTGCTAAATATTAAAACATGGAATCACCTTCTAGAGAAACAGGGAGATAAAAGTATAGAAGTTGCAAATATGAGAAATGAGTTAATTTATATCTCTGCCACTTCTGGAGAAAATGAAGTTCCACTATGGTTCACATCACCATGTGTACACAGCTTTAAAACAAAGCTTTTCACATTAAGTATAACAAATGTTTAGTTCTGCTACCTTTTACATTATAGTCTAGTGTACAATGATGAAAGTATGATTTGCTACATGGTTTAGGGCCACTTTACCTGGTCTTGACATGTAACTATATATGTTAAACTGATTTCTCTTACTATTAGTGTGAAGACCAAGAAAGGGAGGCCTCGCCAGTAGATGAGCGCTGTAGACCAGAAGATTCTGCTTCCAGTCCACTCGCTTGTAGCTCCCCAAAATATTCACACTCCGAGCCCACGGAGTCAGCACTGCCATCGATTGGAGAACATGATTCTGTTTCAGTAGATGTGGGAAAAGGTGACACGCAGGAGTCTTCAGTGTAAGTGTCTCGTTTGAGGTGCAGGCTAATGTTTCAGAACTATATAATAGATGATGGCAAGATACCGCTCAAACCCAAGTGTAAAGATGTATAGAAAACCTGGTGCATGGGGAAAATATATATATCAAGATACAGAGAAAGTGACAAGGTCACAGCAGTCCCCTTTTCACATTGCACTCAAGGCAGAGGAAATAGTAATGTACATAAAGATATAGTATATCTCTGTATCTTGATACATAATGTTTCAGAACTGCCAATTTTTTTCACCAAGTTTGACAATTGAAAGCTCTTAAGCCACAGACTAAGTGTTGTTTTATTTTTTTAATAGGATGTTGTGATTTCTGTATATATAATTTTAAGAGTTTGTATATCTGCTTAGCTTGTATATCAAATGGTTTCAGTAATATATTATATATGTTAGAAAGAAATACTTGGTAAATAGTGTTTTGGAGCAGAGTAGTGTGTAGAGAAATGTGAGACATTGGTACCCAGAGAAACATGTCACGTTTGGAAGATTATTTTAGAAATAACATTTGAACATCTTATTTCAATGTGTGTAGAATGAGACGGGCATAGGTCAGTTTAATTTTCCTGTTTACCAAGTATATCTCAACACCTGCGACTTTGAGAAAACAAGGATTTATGCATGCGCCCTCTGTCCCTGGATACGAACACTGATAGGGGCAGGTTAAAGCTGCAGTTCAAGTTGCCGTTTTTTAAAAATATATATATTTTTTTCCCATTCAATATGTGCATCTATACAATCTGCACACTGACAAGTGATTAGCTAAGCTGCAGATCGATCCGTTCTCCTGTAATCAATCGCTTTGCTCAGGGTTATTTAATTCAGCATTATGGAAAATGTAGTCCTGGAATATGATTGACTGGGCAGTTACTAGATACACTTGGTGCACTGCTAGAGAGAGGGCGGGGCTCAAGAGCCAGAGCTTCTCAGAAGGGGATGGGGGCTGTCACTTTAGAAATGCTTCCTACATTAGAAACATTAAAAAATGTCTTAAACATTTTTTATTTTTTTTAGTGTTTTCTCACAGTACAGAACTGATTTATTAAAAAAACACACATGTAGAATATTGCTTGAACTGCTGCTTTAACATGTGGAGAAGGCAGCATATCCCATTCTAAGTTTCATGTTACTATTCCTGCAAGTATTTCCTGGATACACTTTCCAAAAAGTTATTTGTAAATAATTTTATTAGTAATGTCGTCTGCTCATTTTGGGATTTAACCTTTAACACCTGTATAGCTCAATGGGCCTGTTACTGCACACAAGTGTAACCGCTATTTGTTACATTTATTGTGTAGATCAATATATACATAGGATAGAAGAAATCTACATAAATCAGCATGTATGCACTTTGTCATAAACCTGCTTGCAAGCTTATTTTAAAAGGAAACCTTTCTCCAAGCGCGAAAAAGGTTATATCAAAAGCATTTAATGTTTTGGTTTTTTTTCTTGCTGAGAATTCTTGTGCTGTTAGTGTACTCCGGCACTTCTCTGGAGTGCTGCGTTTTTAAGATCTGAACTTTGTTCGGTTTCCATGGAAATCACAAATGGAAACTGCTTGTAAAGGAATAGATGTTGCAGACGCACACGGAGTGCAAAGTTAAAATGGAAATGTACATTATTTGCTTTATCTTCAGGTACAGGTTACAGTGCTCTTGAGGCTATTCCTGATGAAATGAAAAAGTACAAATACAAAAATATTACTACCTTGCTCACACCCTCATTTACAGTGTTAAATGTATATGCAATGGCCAGCTGAAAAATAATCTCAATATATTGTGTCCCAAAATGTCCAGAGACGGCTACATGGATGAATTATTTCATCATTTCCCAACTATAACAAATACAAACAGTATAGTGTATAGACAGCGCACTACTGATCCACTCTTCGAGAAAATGGTATAGAGTAGTGGTACAGCGGGACCCTAAATCCCACAAAATAATAACATACATACACACAGGGTTCCCAGCACTCTGCAAATTAAGAAGTAAGAGCAATGTTTTGAAAACAAAAAAAGTATTTTACTTATATTAGTAATGAGTTGTGATAACACCGTCACTTGTTACTGTATAAAGGGTAGTAATCTAATCACACAGATGGGCATCAGTGCAATATACAATGTCTATTACTGTATTAAGGGTTATACAGAATCCCTGGCTGCTGTGGAAGCACTGTTTGCTAAGCAATAATGGGAAAAGACAATGTTGCAGACCTCTCTGAGACATGCAAATACACCACATATGGTATTTTTATTTACTGTATTACGGGTAGTAATATAGCCACGCAGATGGGTATCGGTGTAATATACAATTAAAAAAAAAACACTTGCTAAATAAAACCAAAACTGCTCCTGAACAGCAAGCCAATAAATACTTATCTGGAAGCAGAGTGGTGAAAGGCAGAAGAACAATGACATTTTCAGAGGAGACTACAAACACAAGGGAACAGTGAGGGGAAGAGTGCAAAAAAATAAATAGGGAAAATAGGACTACACAAGGAAATTCTTACTAAAGGTAGGGGAGGATAAAAAATTAAATAAGAGGCAATGTTTCGGGACATGAACTCCTTCCTCGTGCCCATCCCCACAGGACAAATGTCTATGGTACTTCCCTAAGTTCTCCTCACACGTAAATGTGTGTGCCTAAAAAGCTTGATAAAAGGGGCATTCAGAACTGTTCCACGGAGATTCCGCCTGGTAGAGGTACAGAAGAGATGTACGAATGCAGTTTATGGTACTCCGGTCGCTGTGCTCTCCCTGTGTCGCTGTGATCAGTAGAATGCTGCACCTTTAATATTCAGTTAATGCATCTTGGAAACGTTTGCAATATTTATTTTAAGGATATGGATATAGCAATCTGCAGATTTCTGTGCCTGCAGTCTTACAATTTGCTGCTTCTTTTTTTTTTTTTTTTTTTTTTTTGTGTGTGCAAATATGCACGCTTACAGGTCTCTTGGATCATCTTCTGAGCCGGAAAATAATTCTGTAACTGTGAACACAAATCCACCTGTAAGGGGCCGATTGCAAAGGCCCAAGCCAAGCTTGGGAACAATAGCTGGAAGGAAAGTGGCAGTGATAGAGAAGGAAGAGGAGAAAACCAAAGGGGAAGATGGAAGTGGTATCAAGCGCACAGAAACGGCGTTCAGTAATGTACACCAGGAAACTGTGAGTCTGCATGTCTCTCTCCTTACTTCCACGTTAAGTTAAAATCTCGGTATGTAGAAACTATTCACTCGGTTTTGAAATAACAAAAACTGAAATTGGCTGCATTTAGGATTAAAGTAAGATATGAATAACGTACAATGTATTATCACCCAATATACTGTATCATAATTATTGATCTACTGTAGTTATCTAAAATATGTGGGTCTTATCAATGTAGGACGACTTTTAAGCATCAAATCCACCCTGAAAATAACCACCACTGTTTTTGTTAAACCCTAGAACGTTGCCCCAAAAGCCTCATCAGTTTCAGAAGAGAACCTCACCAAAGGTGAAGTGACAATGGATGACCAGGAATGTTCTAATGTGTTTCATCCTGTGGAATGTTTAGCAGTGTGTCCAGAGAACATCGAGGGCAGACCTGATTTTCAGCAGTCATCAACGTTAAAACATATAGAGTAAGTATAGTGTAGCTTTCTAATTGAAATATATGTATAAGAGCAAGTTGAAGGAGCATTGAGAGGTGGCCAGTTATGAAATATATAAAAATCCGAAGCAGCGGTGATCTCGGCTAACTTCGAAACTATTGTAGGTGGTGAATCAAGATACACCGTCCAGTCAGGCTGCCGGCCTGAAACAATGCCTGCCTTATTTTGCAGAAATCGGTCATGGTGACCTTGCTAAGGTGGATGGTGTATGTCCACTTGTTTGTAGAAAATGTATGGCATTTGATGCTGACTCCTGGAATGGAGCGCAGTGTTATGTAGCCCTTCTTGCTATAATTTTCTTTTAATAAGTCGGTTCATAACGACTCCATTAGGCAGTGGTGCTATGCCATGAAAGTGATTTATAGATGGGGGGAGGGAGGGAGTATAGCCTTATCTCTCCTTTAGCTCAGGTGAAGGAAACATTACTCGGCGATAAAAATAATTTGAAAATTATCTATTTTAATCTTTCAATTAATTTTTTTTTTTAAATATATAACAGTACGAAAACCATGTGGCTGTCTGAGCCAACCCCCACTATTTTTAAGCTCTGGGTACCCCACATTCCTGAGATTTACCAGTAACGTTAGTTTAAATCTTGCTCAGGGGGGACAAAATAGCCGCCAAATTTCAGGCCAATAGGAAGCTTCAATATCGTCGGTTGTGGCTTCCTATTGGTGGATGGCCATGTAAATCCTCTTTAAAACCAGGAAATAATACCGGTAACTTCACCACTAAGGGTCTTGGGAATCGATGGACACCTCTGTTCCAATCCTGTAAAAACAAAATGTAAAATAACTATCAGACCTAAACACCAAAAATAAAATGACTGTTTTCCCTAATTGCAACATTACTGCGTACAGTAGCTTTGTTTACTCCTGTCCATAACAGCCTGTGACGCATAACAAATGTATGGTAGTAAAGGTAAGGTAGTAAACTTCTGTCACACACCATGCACAAAAGATTTCAAATGAAACTTTGCATGGTGTTGATAGCACAGTATTTTCTTTGTCGTGCATATTACAGAATCAAGCTACAGCTTAACCCCGTTATAGCGCGGTCCTCGGGAGCCACCTGCGACTACCGCGTTATAAATGGGGTCGCGGAAAAAAAATGGCCGCCGAAATGTAAATTATTTTTTTTTGTGGTGGTGGTATTGTGTCCGCCGGAGGGGGAAAGCTGAGAACTCTCCCAGGGTTCCCAGACCCGGTGGGGCAGCGGCAACAGCACTTACCCGGCATATGGCAGCTCTTCTCTCTGTCTCTGCTTCCTGCTTCTGCTTCCGTCTTGTGAGAGCAAGCTCCCTTAAAGAGACAGTGTGTCTCTGTGTGTGCCGTGTGCTCTGAGTGTGTGCCGTGTGCTGCGAGTGTGTGCCGTGTGCTGCGAGTGTGTGCCGTGTGCTGCGAGTGTGTGCCGTGTGCTGCGAGTGTGTGCAGTGTGCTGCGAGTGTGTGCAGTGTGCTGCGAGTGTGTGCAGTGTGCTGCGAGTGTTTTTTTTTTAAATTCGCGGTCCACGCTCAAACCGCGTTATAAGTGGATCCGCGTTATAGCGGATCGCGCTATAACGGGGTTGAGCTGTATAACGTTTATTACATTGAAATGTTTACAAAGGCAAATGAATTCCATTTGGCACAGATCAGAGTTCTGCAATTT
The DNA here is from genome assembly GCF_040206685.1 of Ascaphus truei. Classification (NCBI taxonomy): domain Eukaryota; kingdom Metazoa; phylum Chordata; class Amphibia; order Anura; family Ascaphidae; genus Ascaphus; species Ascaphus truei. The sequence goes on along the minus strand of NC_134483.1, from coordinate 94,184,362 downwards.
TGTTTTCAGTTTCGCAGAAGAAGTCGCAAGTTCTCAAGAAAACACAAAACCTGCAGCGCTGAAACCTGCGGTCTTTACAAGGGGCAGATTGCAGAGGCCAAAACCCAATGTAGGACGACGGGCAGCTTCAAGGAGAGAAGTGTTTGCTTCACAGGAGGCAACTAAGAGAGGAGACAGCAGGGAGGCTGAAAAAGACACGGGTGTGGAACAACACACTGGAGACCAGTTGCCCTCCGATCCAAATGTAAGGGACTGACAACTCTGTCGTAAAGAACTGTTACTAGTATTGATGAATGTCCCTTGTATTGATGTTTTCACTTCCCATAATAAGGAAAATAATAATCTTTGAGATGGGACTATTTATTACTAATGTGAACGCACAATATTCTTGTGGTTTATATTGTCATATTGTGTTTAGACTGGAGGAATAACTATGCATTTGACTTTGAAACTTAGAGCAATTTTTACTTTATAAAAAAAAAAAAAACTAACCTTGATCCTTATTTAATCTAACAGAAACATTTAAAAGCTGCCCTTTTAGAAGTCATCCTATAAAATGAAATGTCAGATTGTAATGGATTTACATTCAGAAGTCCACATGGAACATTCCCCTACTCCAATAAGGAAAAGTGTTCGTGTATCTGATACACTTCTAAAACATGTATTACTAAGAGCAAATAATAAATAATAAATACATACATAAATACATAATACATACATAATAAAATAGTAAGGAAACGCACATTTAATCCAAAGTAAAATTGAAGTTTGTTTTGAAAAGTAGAACACTAGGGGACAGAGTTTTATCATTTCTCTTAATTCGGTACATAGTATATTTAAAGCACAAGTTCCTGCTTATAATCTAAATTGTGATGCCTGAAGCACAGAGAGATGTGACTTGTCCAAGGACACAAGGATTTGACACTGGGATTTGAATCTGTTTCACCTGCGTCTATGGCACATGCCTTAGCACTGCATTACTTCTACTTAATAATTAAATAATACATAGGATGAGCGATTGTCCGGTGATTTTTACAATACTTGAATATAATTTTAACTAAGGAACGTACAATCTTACATTGATCTGTGTTCTGCTGAAGATTCTGCTTTAAAATGAATGTATGACATGTTGAAACTTGCTTTAAAAAACCCCCCAAAAAAACCTGTAATGAGTTTTGTTGCTTCTACAACAAATTTAATCTTTAAAATCTCAAGTGTTTGAGATTGCTAACTACATGTTACAGAGATGAGCGATAGGCGGATAATTATGTGTCTTGTAATACCTATTTAAGGTAAGAAACGTTGTAATGGCAAATGCCTTGCTTTAAATAATCTTCCATGTGGGGTGTTTACACTTTGGGACCCTGTGAAGCTGAGCCCAAAGTGCATGCTGCTTCCATGTTAGTCACTGCTTCATCCACACCCACAAGTTAGGGTAATGGGTAAGTGTCTAAAAATGTCTGTCAATGCTATTGCATTAAAAAAAAAATGTGTATTGATTTTGACTTTTTCATGGTAAGATTTTGATTTTGGAAAAGGTACACCTTAGGGCTTTACATTTAGCTCTCTGATTAACAGTGGTTGACAACCACTGATATGAACTAGTGTTATGTGCATCGATCCCCATTCTGCAATCTCTTTATTGTACTGTCTGGTTTCTAAATATTTCTGCAGGCGGTAAAATGTGACGAAGAAAATGCTTCATTTCCAAGAAATGCTAATAAAGAAAGCTCCAGCTCTCCAGGGAGGGCAGCCAATCTGTCAGATAGCAGCATACAGCAAGCACTTCAATCTGAAGGGGCCTTATCAAGTGTGAATGTGGCTAAAGAGGAAATCTCGACTTCACCTTTGGACCATGTTAAAGATAATACTGCCCAAATGTCGGTCATGTAAGTTTTTGTATACATCAGGTGTCCTTTGTATCCTTCTTTGCAATTACTACAGCGCTGAATATCTTAACGTTTTGTACAGTTGACCTACTATTATTAGGTAGACCATATAGACCCTTTGGTGTCTATTTTTAATAAAGTACACTCTACTGACTACGAGAGCGTACATTGTTTTAACTACACGTTCACCGAATTTAATTAAAGAATTACATAATTTAAAAAAAAAAAAATACTGTTTATTTCACCCCTGACCGTTTATTACATAAAGGTCTGCGGTGCGCCTACCAAAGGGATTCTTTAGTGTATCCTCTTTGATACACCTATATAGTCATTTCTGACCTATCCCTAGGCAGCACGCCTCCTCCACCAAGGGGTATCAGAGCGAGGTTTCCTTCTATAGTATCTCGTTTTGTACAGTTGCATTGCCAGTCAACTTGCTGCTTCAAAATGTCTCTCTTTCGCATAATGAACTGAACACGGATGCTGTATTTATTTCAGGTGTAATGAGGAGTTCTCCAGCTCTCAAGAAGAGCGAAAAGCAGTATTGTTGAAACCTGCGGTGCCAACGAGAGGCAGATTCCAGAGACCCAAACCAAATGTAGGCAGAGCAGCTGCAAGGACAGGTCTATCTGCTTCACAGGAGACTACCAAGGGAGAGACTAATGATGCAGGAAAAGAACAGGGCATTGACCACACACTGACCACACTAACCATCTCAAGTGTAAGAGAACTTGTGCTCAAATGTAGTTATGACTATTTTATTACAGAATTCATTTGGCTTCCATGTAATATGAATACAAATTGGTGGTAGAGGTTGTAACTGCTTATTCTAGAAAAAACAAACCGCTTCCATCGAAACTGCCATTCAAACATGAGAACGGTATCTTATACATTTTAATATTAAGTAGAATATGGCCGTCCTTTAGAAACAGGAGCATCAGCTGAAAAAGTACAGATGCAGTGGCCCTTATTTTAACAAATCACGGCGCCGTTTTCATGTGCGCTGCTGTATTCCACGCAGCATGAATGCGGCCAATCGTCCCAGGCACACGTGTTTATCGCGGTTGCTTTGTTTGAATTTCATGGATTGTGTGCAAATAAATGCAATGAAATGAATGAATTGTAATGTGTACAGTACAGGCAGTCCTCGCTATGCAATGCATACCTATATTCATTTTTACAACGCCAAAATGGCTTATCCAACGCTCTTACGACGCTTTGCAACGTTGTGTATGTGTGTATATATATATACACATTCACATAAACAACGTTGCAAAGCGTCGTAAGAGCGTATATATATATAATATTATACTATATAATTATTTATTATACTATATAATATATTATTTATTATGTTATATCTTATACTATATTAGTGAAAGCACTGTATGTTTGTTTGCCTGCCTGCCTGCCTGCATGCATGCCTGCCTGCTGGATGTCCGGTGTCCCTAGCGGCAATCTCATTGGTCCCTTGGCCCGCCCGCCCCCGCACACCTCTCGTTGGCCTCACACACTCACACCACCCCCTTGGCCCGCCCCCCACACCTCTCATTGGCCTGAGGCGGAGTGACGGGCCAAAGGTCCAAAAAAATAAAAAACACACACACACACACACACACACACACACACCTCTCTCCCCTCTCCAAATCACCTTTTCCCCCTCCCCAGCGGCATCACCTCTTCCCCCTCCCCAGCGGCATCACCTCTTCCCCCTCCCCAGCGGCATCACCTCTTCCCCCTCCCCAGCGGCATCACCTCTTCCCCCTCCCCAGCGGCATCACCTCTTCCCCCTCCCCAGCGGCATCACCTCTTCCCCCTCCCCAGCGGCATCACCTCTTCCCCCTCCCCAGCGGCATCACCTCTCCCCGCTCCAAATCACCTCTCCCCGCTCCAAATCACCTCTCCCCGCTCCAAATCACCTCTCCCCGCTCCAAATCACCTCTCCCCGCTCCAAATCACCCCTCCCCGCTCCAAATCACCCCTCCCCGCTCCAAATCACCTCTCCCCGCTCCAAATCACCTCGCTTCCCGCCTCCCCGCTCCAAATCACCTCGCTTCCCGCAGCTGCCACGCGGCGCGTAAGATGGCGGACCCCCTTCCTCCCTCGCGGCGCCGAGTCAGACGGTGGCGGCGCCCGGAAGTACAGGTAGGTGTCGCTCCCCACCTCCGGCGCCAAACGGAACTGAGAAAGGGCGCATCAACTGAGGTGTGTGTGTGTGTGTGTGTGTGTGTGTGTGTGTGTGTGTGTGTGTGTGTGTGTGTGTGTCACTGTCCACTGCCCCCCCCTCCTATCCACTGCCCCCCCCTCCTGTCCACTGCCCCCCCCTCCTGTCCACTGCCCCCCCCTCCTGTCCACTGCGTCCCCCCTCCTGTCCACTGCGTCCCCCCTCCTGTCCCCCCTCCTGTCCACTGCCCCCCCCCTCCTGTCCACTGCCCCCCCTCCTGTCCACTGCCCCCCCCTCCTGTCCACTGCCCCCCCCTCCTGTCCACTGCCCCCCCTCCTGTCCACTGCCCCCCCCTCCTGTCCACTGCCCCCCCCTCCTGTCCACTGCCCCCCCCCTCCTGTCCACTGCCCCCCCCCTCCTGTCCACTGCCCCCCCCCTCCTGTCCACTGCCCCCCCCCTCCTGTCCACTGCCCCCCCCCTCCTGTCCACTGCCCCCCCCCTCCTGTCCACTGCCCCCCCCCTCCTGTCCACTGCCCCCCCCTCCTGTCCACTGCCCCCCCCCTCCTGTCCACTGCCCCCCCCTCCTGTCCACTGCCCCCCCCCTCCTGTCCACTGCCCCCCCCCTCCTGTCCACTGCCCCCCCCTCCTGTCCACTGCCCCCCCCCTCCTGTCCACTGCCCCCCCCCTCCTGTCCACTGCCCCCCCCCTCCTGTCCACTGCCCCCCCCCCTCCTGTCCACTGCCCCCCCCCCTCCTGTCCACTGCCCCCCCCCCCTCCTGTCCACTGCCCCCCCCCCTCCTGTCCACTGCCCCCCCCCTCCTGTCCACTGCCCCCCCCCCCTCCTGTCCACTGCCCCCCCCCCTCCTGTCCACTGCCCCCCCCTCCTGTCCACTGCCCCCTCCCTCCTGTCCACTGCCCCCTCCCTCCTGTCCACTGCCCCCCCCTCCTGTCCACTGCCCCCCCCCTTCTGTCCACTGCCCCCCCCCTCCTGTCCACTGCAGGAAATGCAGGGGGAGGAATCCATGCCTTTGAGGCGCCCCCCCCCCTCCCTTTGACGCCCCCCCCCTCCCTTTGACGCCCCCCCCTCCCTTTGACGCACGCACGCACACACTGACTGACGCGCACACAAAGCCTGACTGACGCACGCACACACTGACTGAGGCACACACTGACTGTGTGTGCGTCAGTCAGTCTGTGTGTGTTTGTGTTTCTGCCTCAGACTCACTGACGCGCGAGCAAACACACAGTGACTGACGCACACACGCTACATGAAGCTGTAAAGGAGGGAGGGAGGGGGGGGACTGGATTGATGTGAATGGGGGACAAACAGAGAGAGGGGGGAGGAGAGAGAGGAACGGGAACATTACATCCCGGGCAACGCCGGGTCTCTCAGCTAGTTATATATATAATACAGTATATACACTATATAATTTATGTGTGCGCTGCATATCTTATTGCCTGCATAAAATATTTGGTGTATTTTAGTGTTAAAAATGCCTTCAGGAACGGAACCTTTCATTTAAACAGTGCTCCTGTGGGAAAACGTGTTTCGCTTTACAACGTTTCGCTTTACAACGCCATTTTGAGTAACGCATTGTGTCGGATAACCGAGGACTGCCTGTACTGTGCTACTGTGTCAATTTCAGGTGTTTAAAAGCCAGAACACTAAAATACCATTTTATGCACTTTCCTGTACTCACGTCTTAAGGCGCTACGGTTGGAAGAAATCCCGCGCCATGACATGGGTATTCCGAGGTATACACCGCGTGATTTGTTAAAATAATGGTCGCTGCATCTGTAACTCCTACATGAATGCGTTGCCCCTCAAGCACTTCAATGATTTTGGTCGGCTTTTAACATCATGTTGTGGTGACTCTCTTGCCGTAGCATAGAGTTCTTGGGGTTGGAGATAAGAGGACTTGTAAACATATTCATTGGTACAAACTACACACACCCTGTCTCCAGCCAGCAAGTCTGCTGGTAGGAGGTAGGCAAGAAGTGTGTTATCTGCCACGTGTTTCAGCTGTCTTTTGTCACTAAATATGTTAAATCCAGGTACAGTATTTGGCTACTTCACAGAATGGCATAGCATATTATTGAATGTTCTGCAACGTTTTATTTTTTAACTATTTGCAGATAAATATAACTGCACTGCAGCAGTATAAATATCATTTTTAATGTACGTAAAAGCATGTTTGCAATCTTAGCACAGGAAATAGCCTTGTGTAGTTTACTAATGGTTTGAAATTGATATCACATCTTTGTGATAGTATGAAGGCACCAGTGTGAGAAATTATTTCTTTATTATTCCTAAACGAGCAGTTTAACTTTGACTCTCATTGGTGTTTCCCCCTATGCAAAACCATATACTATATTATCCTTTTCATTTGAAAAATGTATATATATATTTTTTTTTACTATTGAGCCATTTTCTTTTGTAATTAAATGTAATATTGAAACAGATGAAAGAATACTGCAGGAAATGTTTTTATACTGTAGATGCCCAAATACCTAGATTCACGTTACAAAAATATAAGCCAAATTAGATTTCATCAGATCAAAACTTAAAAAAAATAAATGTAAACACCTTAAAGCAGTTTTATAGTGTTTAATATAGACAAGAAACTGTTAGATATTGAAGAAGCCAATAATCCTAACATGAAGATATTTGTGGTCCGATATCCAACCTTTAAACACCATTGCCCTGAATTTTACACTGCCAATATTACTTTAGTTGTGGCAATCCTTTGTGTATTTACTGTTTCCTTATGTCCTGCAGACATCGAAAAACGAAGAACCGGTTTCATCATCACAGAGTATGGTAAAAAATGTTTTTTCCAACTCGGAGAATGCAGTGTGTTTGTCTGGTAAACATGTAGAAGAGGAAACCCAATTAAATAAGCTTGAGGATGATGCATCAATCTCCGTATTGACAGAATGTAACCACGAAAATACTATAAAAGTGCCCGCATTGTAAGTATTTGAGCTCATTTCACACTTCCGCCGCACTAACTAGTCACAATAGGAATGATTAGAATTCCTTTACTACTTGAATGGTCAGCAACGCGATAGTTGCCGCAATAACAAGGTCTCCGATGTGTAATCGGTTAGAAGATGAATGTTAACACGTTTTCATCTTTACTTTGCTGTTAAATGTTGCTTTGATACCCTTTTTGCACCACAATATTTGCAAATGAAGGATCAGTTGTTGTGTGAAACTGGTTCAGTTGCTGTACTGTAACCATTACAAATGTGAGAAATGCTCTACATTGCAGTCATTTTTGTTCAATCGGTCCAATCCTTTGAGAACCACTATGAATCATAAATATACCAACAATATAATACATGCGAGAACTGAAGCAAAACCGTAATAAGCGCATCACCGACCCAAGTAAATTATTAGTATCCAAGTCTCTGCCACAAAGGTAAATACTTCTGTATGTGGGAAACCTACAGAGACAAGTGGTTTAGATATATGTACATTAGCGATATTTGCGGACCAACTAATAGTGGATCTGTATAGTTGGGGACATTGTTGGCTATACCTTGGTCTGAGAATTGTAATTGTGACTGTGTTTTTTTTAGGACTCAAGAAGCCACCATTTTTGAGGGACAAAGTACACAGACAGCAGTGAAGCCAATGCGATCCAGATTCCAGAAACCCAAGCCCAACATTGGAAGAGCAGCTGGAAAAAAAGAGACGCCTGTAGTAGTCAAAAAGGATGCACCAAAAGAAGAGGCTGGATTGCCAGATGTGAGTGATGGAATAGAGCACATAATAAACAAATGCTTATCTTTGTCACGTAATCTTACACTCCCCTACTGGTCAACAGTATGACATAAGAAAAATACCATACTGTACATTGTGATTATTGCTACTTATTGCTACTTGTTGAAAACTTGTATCAAGATATTGGTCTAAAGTTATTTTAAGTAATTCTGAAATTCAAATGCAATAATTGCAGTAAAACATATATCATGAAGACACTTGCTCAGATGTCCGCATAGCTTGATATTCTGGCACTAGTATCAAATGTATGTTTCATTTTGACAGTCCTGAATTGCCATGTAACTTTAACTATGTAATGTGTAAATCCATCATAAAGTGCGTTCTTAAAGATTATTTTTTTTTGTGGAACAAAGTGGTAAAGATATCTGCTGTCAAGGGAGTAATGCCACTATCCAAAAAGTGCTGTAAAAATATACATTTTAGTAAATTTCTAGTTAAACAAAGCAGGACATTTGACACAAAACAAAGAATACAGTTCATAATGCATATACATGTACTAGTGCCTGAAAGACACAATAAATCAAAGTAATAACCTAAGCTATATATTATGGTGGTGATCTTATTAGTTTATTTCATATTTAGTATAATTGTATTTAAAGCCCGTTCTTGTGCCTGCACATTATTACACTGTGAGCAGTGATTACAAGTAAATGCCATGCCAAGGACCAATGGGCTGTGTGTGGTGCTTACACACCAAGTAAACATTGTGTCTGGAATAAAGTAGCAACATCTAAGCCTTGGTTGACCTTAAATCCTTATAAATGGTACAGAAATCTGTTTCAACAGTTTTTTTTTTTTTCAACAGTTTTTTTTTTTTTTTTTTTTCAATCGTTTAAAAAATGATTTTTTTAAATTTTAGGATCAACCTAAATTGGATGCTTACCCTGATCCTCAAGAGCAACTGGACAGAGTGGACAAGGGAGAGGTCACAGATGTGCTGGGAACGCCTCCCTTACATAGCAAAGATGTGCTTCCCATCAGTCATGCACAAAATAAACATCCCAGCCCTGCTAAAGACCAGGAAGCTGACACAAAGGCAACTGAGCAGTACGTATTCATAACAAGAAATGTAAAAAAACACCCGTCAGAACATGGTAGTAAATATATCTTTAGCGCTCATGTCTTATGCAAATTGCATAAAATCTATCTTCCATTTTTTCCTTTGTATTTACATGTTCCCTTTTGATCCTTATTCTGTTAAAGGAGCAATATTGTATAGCTTATTACCACCTTCGGAAAGCTGGCTAGTACCAACAAATCATCTACAAACTATTGATTATCCCCTTTGCTGACACCTTGTTCTGTGACAATAGTCTTTCCTAATACTTAAAGGTATCTTCATTTCCAGTTTTATTGAATGAAATGTGTTGAAGTGCTGCTGATATTGATGTAGCTATTAAGCATTAAGCTGTTTTGCAGCAATAATCTGCAAATTCTTTCATCTACTTAAGCGGGTATTGCACTTTGTGCATAGATAATAAAATACTTTATTCCCATATCTACTAATATATGCAGCAGTATGTAGAAGAATACATAAATGTATAGGTGCATTAACTATAACATAGATTGAGCAAAGCAAAACAGAAAAAGTATCTCAGGGGTCTTTAATAAAGGATTTTCATTTTGTGTATTAAATAAAATATAGGTGCATATTTACTAAGCAGTCTTCTGTCTTAAATGCAATATCCTACTATAAAAAAAAAATCCGTTCTGTAGTATTGGATAGTACTTACTAAATTAAAAAAAAATTAATTCATAATGCCATTTTTAATAAGTTTTAATATACTGAACATCCTTAGATTTCTATAGCAGGTTTATCCCACCTCCCCAGCAGTGCAAGATCTTTGCATTACTTTCCTGTTTGTGATAATTTGCTGCCAATATTCCGAGCACTTTGACCTGTTAAATGTAACAATAGATAATGTTACCTTCGTAAAATAAGAATACATTGTAGCTGCTGAATTACATTGACTGAAGGATTGATTGAAACTGATAGGCAGCCATTTAGTAAACCTTGGGAAGCAGGATCTTTGCTAATCGATTAGGAGAGAACAAATCGATCAGCAGATAAGGTAATTGGTTTTCAATAAAGGTAATGAAAGGCTGCATATATATATATATATATATATATATATATATATATATATATATATATATGTATATATGTATATATATATATAAAAAAAATATATATATATTTAGTTATTTATTTTGTTTTTATGTGTTGTTTGGATTGCCTCTTTAAGACACTTTAAAGTCCATTGACTGGCTAAAGTCAATGGGTTCTAAGGCGCTCCAGTGCCGTACGGTGTTTATGGCACAAGACTTGGCTTAGTACAAATGACCCATAGTGTACTGTTAGGGACATTTGGAAAGCAAACCCATTATCACACAAACCGAAACGGGAAAATAGTTTGGTCTGTTATTGGATATAATCATCACTGCTTCTTTAATCTGTTAAATGCTGAATTCTGTCCTAATTTTACACTTTGCCCACTTTCTTGAACCCAATGATTACAATATGTATTGCTGTAGAGAAATGTTACATATTTTATCTTTGAGTAAATGTTCATAATTTTTTTCTTCTACTGTTTTGAATTGTTTAAAAATGAAAACTAGATTTCTGTATGCCAACAGAAATCAGAGTCTTAATGAGGGTAGCAGACAGAGTCCCACACCGCAAGCGCCAATACTAAGAGGGCGTCTTCAGAGGCCAAAACCAAACTTGGTCAGAGCAGTGGCAAGAAAAGGAGCTCCTGTAACCCGCACAGATAAGGTACCGGGAAACATGCTGGGCATTTATAGAAATGTAAAGTCTTATGCAAACAGAACGGTTATTTTTTACTTTGAAGTGATTAGCTAGTTTTTCCAGTATAAAAACGCTGGTTATAAATGTAGAACAAATGTTTGCAACTATGTTACAAATAATTATTCTATTTATGATATATTGTTCCTACTGTATTTCTAGAAGCCGCAGGATGACTCCTCAACCGTTCCCGTTATTGAAGACAAACGCAGTGATGCAGATGCCAGTGACGGGATGTCTACTGAAGAATGTAAACCAGTCTGTCCAACTACGTCTCCCAAGAAATCACCAGCCTATAGCAGAGTAGCAGAAGATGGGGATGTCTCTAAACCACTATCTGTTCAGAATACGCATGCTGATGTATCTGCAAGGTAATGGATAATGAATATGTTTGTTTATCTTTGCATGGCTTGAGAGGGATGTCTCGAACAGATGGAGATGTTGGAATAACAAAACAAGTTGGGATGGATTTCTCCCTTTTTGATTTTCAACTAGAACCAAAAAACCTGTTTTTTTTTGTTTTGTTTTTTAATTAATTTATTTTTATTATATAATTATTGCACAAAAACATAAGTTTGATATGAAATTTGCCTTGTCATGATCAAGTTATACCATGGTAGGAGTTTTGTAAAGAGGAAAAACCTGTGTGTATAGTTGTCTAATAGAAAAATAGATATTAAGGGGTAATGACGTTCCCTTCTCTCGTTTTCTTTTTAAACCTAGTATGAATGAAAACAGTAATTTAAGTGCAGCGATAAAACCGGCTCAGCTCAGAAGAGGAAGACTTGTACGGCCAAAGCCAAACCTGATAAAAGCCGTTAACAGGGGGGAGAGCCAATTGAAAGATAAATCTGATCTGCAGACGAAGACGGACCATGGTGACCTGGAAGTCTCTCCCACGCTTCATGATTATACCTCCACGCCACCACCTCCTTCGCCCACAGTAAGAACTGGCTTCTTTTCCAGATTGCTTTTGCTCCTTCATTGTTTGAGGCCTGAAGCTCCAGAACGTGACACCTTTGAGTCGGATGTCACTGCATTTGTACAGTTTTATACGTAGTGCAGACAGTGTGCTGCACTTGGATGCAGAGCACATACATTAATTAAACCTTAGTGTTTTCAAAGAAAGTGTTACACTTTAATTTTGTACACACGGTTACTGAAAGTGTTTTTATTTACAAATGATGATTTGTGCACCATAGTCATGATTTCTTTTGCTAGCTTTTCAGGATGACACTTACTCCAATAGTTCAGTGAGAGGATGACCACTGCTGTTTATAACCCTCTAACCTGCAGCTTCACTTTGCAGCTGTGGATTGCTCACATCTCCATCACTGCAGTTTAAATCAAGGATTAGAGAGTAATACGTTTCATTTAAATCAGTTAGCTTAGTGTATCCCTTTTTGTTGCAGATCGATGCATAAAAACATTTTGACCCCTCCGTACTCAAGTTACAGTAAATCCTTATAATAAATGCAAAGATTACGTTTAATGAAGCTGGCCCTACTCTTTTCCCCCCTACCCGAGACGCCTGCCGTTTGACACACAGGATTGTTCCCGGTTTTCACTGTTTGTTGTTGGTTGTCACAGTATAATTTTAACTGGTCCAAATTTGTATCCCCGTTTTAGAAGAGAGAAAACGCTGTCAATGAAGTGTCTGTGTCCTCGCCTATCGGCAAAAGGAAAGCTGCTGATGACTCTAGTAAGGAAGTGTCCCCTAAAAGATGCAGGTCCTCTAGCATTGTTCAGACACCAACATGTGAATTAGACTCTGTATCTTTGACCACAGGAGGGCAGGAGGATAGTCCAGCAAAACGAACCAGGTGAGCTTTAAAAGACCTAAGGAGAATGGCTTGGTGCACATTCACCACGTCTGTATAACAAGGCTGGTTTCTTGTCTTCATTCTTGATTTGACTTGCTAGCAACCTTGGTGGTGGAGTCTGAAGACTTTTGTTTGTTAATTGAATGTGTTCTATTACTTAAAAAAAATAAAAATTCTTAAGCAACATTTTTAAAGCCACAATCCCTGTTTGAGCGCTACAAATAAAATGTGGGTTATTTTTCACTTTTAATATAAAAAGTTCTTAATAGTCTTGTATAATGCTTGCATCTCTTTTAATACAAACTCTTAGATTTGGACGACAGCTGAAAAAGTCCACGCCAGTGACGCCCCCTGTAAAGCCCAAACCATCTGAACATTTGTCTAACAACTCAGAAAAAGAGCGGACGCTCCGAAGTACCAAACCCAGTGCCTGCAAAAGCAGTGAATCAAAACCCACCTCCATTAAAAGCAGAGGGAAGACCACCCTAGTGAAGCTGCGGGCTTCCCAGCGACACGTGGAGGATGATGAGGATGATGCAGAATTAGACTTTGAAGAGGAGAATTATAATCTATCCCCTGACAAAATGAACCAAGCCCCAGTTTTTGTTCCCTACAGCCTGAGGTCACCAAAACCTGTGCTTGCTGAGGTTGAAGAGAGCATGGAAGAGGTATCGTCCATAGGCGTAATCATTTTTAGGCTGTTTTATTATATATATATATATATATATATATATATATATATATATATATATATATATGTAGCGGTATCAGTACCGTGTTAGCTGAGCTTCAATAATCAAAAAATAAATAGATGATACCGTTCTGTGGCTAACGAAATGCTTTTATTTGTGCGAGCTTTCGAGATACACTGATCTCTTCTTCCGGCGATGTTGTAACATATATATATATATATATATATATATATATATATATATATATATATATATATATATATATATACAGTGTTCGACAAACCTATACATTTGCTCGCCCCGGGCGAGTGGATTTAACATCGTGGCGAGCTCCTATTGGCCCAAGCAGCACATGTTTGGTACTAGGTGGCGAGTAGATTTTTTTTGGTGATTTGTCAACCACTGTATGTGTGTATATATATATATATATATATAAATGTGTGTATATATATATATATATATATATATATATATATATATATCTTGATGAGATTAAAATGTACCCATCTGCACATTTCTACTCGTTTATAGTTGTGGGCTATGCCAATTCTATCCAAGAAAAAAATGCTTTGTCCAAACTTGGGAAATTGGACCGCTCAAACTTGAGCAGTTTTATTGTTCACCATTTGCTTTCTAAGGCTGCGCTTATAGTGCCGGCAACAGCGACGTGACGCGACGTTGCGGCAAAACAAAATGCATTGCCGCCGTCGCGTGCGCTTATAGTAAGCGCGACGGATTGGTCGCGATCGCTGGAATTTATCTCTTTGATTTTCCAGCGGCCGTCGCCGGCACTATAAGCGTCGCCTTAGGCTGTGCTTAGAGTGCCTGGGTACGCCGCGACAAAACAAATACATTGAATCCGTCGTATGCACTTATAGTAAGCGCGACGTAGCGTCAAAAAATTTGGAAGCCAGTGAAATTTGATTTTGGGAGAGACAGTCGCCACGTGACTGTCTCTACACCAATCACAGAGCGCCTACTGCTCTCTGCCCTCCCCCTTCGTGACGTCACTGGCCTTGTCGCCAGCGACGTCACTCAAAACTAAAGTTTTTAACTTTCGCAAACGGCGTCGGGTGACGTCGCCGGCACTATAAACGCGGCCTAAGTCTTTAAAATTCTATTTCATTTCTGAAATGCAAAAAGCAGTAAGGACTGTTTTTCGTAAAATGCCATAATTCGTTTTTATTAGCTGTTTGGTAAAAGGGCAGCCCATTCTAGGACAAAGGGAACTAAGGACATGTGGCTTGTTTAATAGTTAAATGTTAAATGTACCGGATTGACACCTTGAGTTTAAAAAAAAATCACAGTTTAGAAGTATTTTAGATCATTTTTTTCTAAAGGTTTTTTCCCTTTCCAGGGTAAACATGCTTAGGAGGGGTTTTTCCATCTTTAATGAATATCAATCTAGAATTTGTCTACTGTTTGTTTTTTTAAAGTGTCAATCAGCTATATTGAACCTAAACATCCATCCGTCTTTCTTACTTTTGTCCTGGGGGGAGGGGAGGGCTGGACCTTTAAGAGTTCTGTACTATGTTGGACAGCTGTTTTTCTGCTTAAAGCCACAATCTACGCTGCTTGTGATTTATTCCTTTTGCAAACTTGCCTGGACCTGGGAGTCCCGTAGAGCTGATCTGTGTTCCCTCGACATCCAACCAGGATGCCTCGACCAGGATGCCCTGGTTCCCGATTGCCGAACCATTTTCTTGTCTGGTGGACACTAAATAGCCCGGGTTGAGGGCATGCTCCTGGGGCCAGTAGAAATTTGCATAGTGACTGGCCAAAAAAATTACAACTTTTCTATACGTGACCCCGTGGCCATATTTTGCAGTTTTTTTTGGGGGGGAAAGGGGGTCAAAAGTGATACAAAGCACCCCGATATCTCAAGAACCGGGAAGTTGCAGTGGCTTGAGGACCTCGGATGAGCTCTGAGGGACCTCCAGGAGTAAGCAAGATTAAAAAAAATAATAATAATTTTGTAGGGAGATTGCTGTTTTTAAATGTGGTAGTGCAAATGCATATGTATCAGCGAATTTGATGCAGTATTTAATTACGCTATTGAAAAATGACCCGTATAAAATATTGTTTTCTTGACTAATTTTTCTATTTGCAAATTGTATTTGTGTAGTTATTTAAATACACGTAAACAATTTTAAGTAAACTGTTAACTGGCCAATTTATGCTTGGGTTGGAAGAACGTGGCATAGGGCTTTTTGAAGCGAAATACAGTACAATCATTGTATTTTGTTTCATTCTGACCAGTAACAGAAAACGGTAGAAATTGAGCCTGCAATTTGTAGTTTAGCAAATAGTTGCATAATAAATTGACATTGTTGTCTTCTATCCCACTCTTTATCTTTACACTGTAACTGTTAAAGCCAGACTAGAAAAGTACAGTTTTTCTTTTTCTTTTTAGGTTTACTTGTATATTAACATATGTTCGGTCTGATGGGTATTTGTTGCACCTACCAAGTCGGCTTGCTTTTAGCAAATTTCCCAACTGAATGTGTGTTTATTGATGTTTGATGTATTAAATGCAGCTTGACATACCAGTGGAGGTTTTAGATGTGCAGAATATCATTGAAGATGGGCCTGAGGACCCTAAGCTGTCCTCTACTCCAACTACAGCTGACATGTCACAGAATGTAAGTACTGTGTGTGTTGTATAAAAACAAAACATGCTTTTGTACTGCTAGATTATGGAGGTATAGGCATACAGTATCAGTGCAAATCAGGACCCATGACCTGCTTTAAATGTAGAATCTAGTATTCTACTAAGATTGTTTTTTTATGCTTGAAAATAGTTAAAATACCAGCACATAGGGGGAGATTCACTATGCTCCAATAAGGGGTATTGGAGCTGGATTCCCACGTTAACTGTCATACAAGTCAAGGGTAGTTCATTCTGGAACATGCTCCAGTAACCCTTGTTGGAACGTAAAACACACACACGCGTGCGTGCGCTCACACACCCACCGCTCGCTCACACACACACCGCTCGCACGCACGCACACCGCTCGCACGCACGCACACACACACACCACTTAATCTGTGGGAGATTTAACAGGACAAATTGTGCCACTAGTTATTTCCATTGAAAGATGTAACCGTACTAGCTACTTTATAACTACAGTATTTGCTCATGTTTGAGCTGCTAGTTAAGTACAGCATTTTATTCTAAACATTATTTATATCCCCTGAATTTCTTTTTCCTAGGCATTAACATCTCATGCGGGTCAAGATGACACAGGTAACAATGAAACAGCCACTTACAAATGTGTATATGTAATTACTATAGTTGCAATACTTTTCTCTAGCACAAATAGTGCTGAAGCTCATAGTTGGGAAGTGGTAAGGAGGAGATAAGTAACCTTGTGGTTAAGCCCTTCACCGCCATTAGTGCATCATTTCTTGCTGGCCCCAATGGCAGCAACGGGATTAAGGCACCAGCCTACAGAGTTATGGAATGGGTTTATAAATCCAGTGAAGGCTCTGTGTTATTGGTGAAATCACTAGCTCTGTGCGTTGTGTAAAACATTATACTGTAAAGCAGTGATGGGCAACATGATATACATTAACGGCCTGGGCAGGTATGGCCTTCAGCCCCTAAAAGGGCCACATGTAATCTATTGCCCCATATAACCCCTCCCTATAACTCCTGTTATCCCATATAATTGTTTTGTATAACAACTCTGTGCTGAGCTTGCTCCTCTCTCTCTCTCCCTGCTGAACTCACTCCCTCTCTCTGCTGAGCTCGCTCCCCCCTCTGTGCTGATCTCGCCCCGTCCCATCTCACTCACCGTGCTGATCGCTCTCCCACACTCTTCATCCCCTCCCCTCCGTCATGGGTCAATGCTTTCCCTGCTGTCTGTAGCTCCACCCCCGTATGCATCTGCGATTGGATGAAAGGAGGAACGGCTCAGGTGGCGGGGGGGGGGGGGGTGAGAGGCGGTTGAGGCCTGCAGAGGAAGCCCGTATGGGGGCCGCCAGTTGCCCACCAGGGCTGTACTGTCTTGACAATGTTGGTTGTAATAATAGGTAACTTTTTATGTGAATGTGTGGCTTGCTTGTGTTTCTGTTAGAATTATTTATCATATATGTTTTGCTTTGAAGGGTGCTGAAAATTAATTTTGCTGCAAAAGGTTTCTGTTGTGAAAAGTGGTTGAAGTGTAATGATACTAGGAGTATGGAGTACCACTACTTTCTTTTTTAAATTTTTTATACACACACAGAGTTCCATTTTATTTGCATTTACAATCTTACTATAGTCTCCTTTTGCTTCTCTGTCTCCCTTTTTCTTCTCTTTGGGGATTACCATGTTGATGACCCCTCTCTTCCCTGGGTTTACTGCTTTCTCTCCACAAAAGCTTCCTTTGGCATACACTAATGGACTGCTGCCAGCACTCTCAAGGATGGGCCACTACCTGGACTTGTTTTTTTAATTTAGTAAACTGCTCTATGATTTTCCTCCCCGCCCCCTTCCTCTCTGACCATCTACTTCATCTCATTTCCTCTCTCAGCTCTGCCTAAACTAGCGTACATGCATACATACACTCATGCTGTGCTCTAATCTGGACACCTCTGAAGGAAATCTAATATTCTTGCTGACTTTCTCCATTACAAGTTCCTCATTTATCAACATTCATAAGTCTAACCCATGGCTCCTCATTATCCTTCACTCTCCCCTGTACCTCCATTTGTAGTGCTACCTTTCTTGTTCCACTACACCGTAAACCTTTGATAAGTATTTTAAGGCTAAGGTGAGTGCCATTTGCCATGTTTTCCCCTCTGTAACATCCTCTCATTCTACAACTCTTCCTAACTCTCCTTCTCCCCCCCCCCTTGACTCTTTCTCCCCTGTGGCAGAGGAGGAAGTGTCTAATTTTCCTCAACCTCTACAATTTGCCCTTCTGACCCCCATCCCTCCCCATCTCCTCAAACCATTTGCTTCCACTCTAATCCTTGCACTCATCCACATTTTCATCCTTCATGCATTTAATAGTGCTACATTTTGTCAACAAGAACACTGTGGACCCTACATGCCTCTTAATATTGCTCGGTCTTTCTTCTGCCTTTTGACCACAAACTCCTTAAACGCCTTGTTCTATTGCTTGATCCATATTTGTATCTCCTGTGCACTCCCAGACTCTCTCTAATCTGGTTCTGCACTGCTCACTCCTTAATCTGAAGCAGGCCTTACCTAAGTAGCTAAAGGGCTTCATGCTGCCGAAGACCAAGGTCATTTGACCCTTCTTGTATTACTCGACCTCTCTGCTGCTTTGGATACTGTAACACCCTCTTCTCCGTCACATTCTCCATGCTCTTGGTATTCATCACAAAACTCTATCCTGGATTCCATTGTACTTTTAAGAACACATTCTCTTCCACTGTCGGTCTGAGTCCTCGGGGGTCTGTCCTGGGGCTTTTTCTCTCTTCTCTATACAAGCATCGTCACAGGTGACCATTTCACATCTTTTTATTTCAAATATCCCCCCTATGCACACGATGCACTCATTTACTTTTCAATCCCAGACCTTACAGCTGCTGCACAGATCAAAGTCTTTAAATGTCTGCCCACAGTATCGTCCTAGATATGGCTTTCCGCAGACTTGTAGAAGACTGAGCTCCCTATAGCCCCTCTGAAGTGTGGCCCTATTGCCCCCTTTCCAATTGCTGTCAGTAGCACTATCATACACCCAGAAACTCGAGCATGCTGCGTAGGTGTCACATATGACTCCTCCCTCACATGCTCCTCTCCAATTATACGGTCGCTAAAACCTGCCATTTTTTCCTCCGTTACATTGCTACGGAACGCTTTTCCTTTGATTTACTGCTGAAACTCTAGTCAATATAGGAGAGAATGAGGGCATGGGTTAATGTAACCTACGGTCTGTCCTTCGTGCGTCTCACCTTTCTCCCTTAACAATATATACTAAATGCTGCTATAAGAATCACTCAAGTTTGTGTTCATTCTACCCCTTTTTGTATCTAAAGTGCTGTCCCGCATGAAACCTTTTTTTACTTTCTGACCTAATTCTCTTGAATGTCTTTCCCTCAATATCCACAAAGCACCTTCTCTCCTCACCTTCAAAGCCAGTCTCAAAACTCACCTCTTTAATGAACCATTTCAGAAGCTCACTATACATGCAAACACATTTACCTTCCTACTGGCTCTGTAACTTCTCCCTACATTACCACTTAATCTCATCCCTCCATAAATGTCTTTTGAGGCACTCCTTACCATTAAGCATTGTGTATTACACCCTTGTTATATTGTTGTTTATTACTGCTGTGAAGCGCTATATTCACAGGTGGCACTCTACACAGATGTAGCAAGACTTGCTGTCACTAGCGCTGTGGACGCACAAGCGGAAGTCAGCGGCGCTGGCGACCGTGTCTGCCACAATCGATGGGCCCCCTGCAGCGTTAGTCCTTCAGTGCTTCGACTACTGCAGTCGCAGCATCGAAGAGGTTAAGTCTTGCTACATTTGTACACATATAAATATGAAAGAGAAAAGAGAGCGTGCAAACTATAGTATATTAAAGCTGCAGTTCAAGCTGGCGTTTTAAAAATTATATATATTTTTTTCCCCCCGTTTAATATGTGCATCAATACAATCTGCACACTGACGTGATTAGCTAAGCTGCAGATCGATCCGTTCTCCTGTAATCCACTGTAATAGATTGCTTGCTCAGGGTTATTTAATTCAGTTCTTGCACAGTATTGTGGGCAATGAAGTTCCTAGAATATGATTGTGGTGTCAAGAAGTTAGGGAGCGCAGTGCACCAGTGGGAACATATGGGGAAAGAGCATAACACAAATGATAGTGCAACACTGTGTGATAAAATGATGATTAACATAGAACTGCAATTAGAGCAACATAAAAGAAGTCCAAGAGACTAATGGAAGACACCACAACTAGTAAAGGATCAACAAGGAAGATCCATTGAAGGTTGAGCTGCAATTTATCACTGGTTATATATTTTTCCTTTTTTATTATTGCTGTTATTTTATTATTGCTGGTTTTTAATTGCCTGATATTGTGTTTTACCTGGAACACCCCCAGGAGCGCCTGGTGATTTTTGTGTTCCCTAGAATATGATTGACTGGGCAGTTGCTAGATACAATTGGTTCACTGCTAGAGAGAGGGCGGGGCTCAAGAGCCAGAGTCTATCAGAAGGGTAAGGGGCTGTCACTTTGGAAATGCTTCTAACATTAGAAACATTAAAAAATGTCTTTAAAACATTCTATTCTTTAAAAAAAAAAATAATTTAAATGCTACAAGTATTTTCTCACAGTACAGAACTGATTTATTTAAAAAAACACACATGGGATATTGCTTGAACTGCTGCTTTAACATATGACCATGTGATGTGTATGTATAGTACTTTCTTTGGACGTGGGTTTATCCTTCTGATAGCTGCTGGAGCCTTCTGGTTTCTATCTCTGTTGGTCACAATAAGAGGAATCAAATTGACTGGTGATCCTTCACTCTATGTTCCTTAAGGAATGTGAACTATTTCCATTCACTTATTATTATCACTAAGATCTTTTAGATCACTCTCTGGCGCTGATCTATTTTCTTTTTTTAATATGTAAATATGAATACATATGCAATTTCACACTCTGCAGAAAAATGGACTTCTATCTCCCTTCCAATTTTTATTGCATAAATCTTGCTTAGACCTTTCTAACATGCAGTCCAAATACGTTTGAACCTAAGTTAAATAAACCTAGATCATTTTAACTCTAGCATAGAACTGCTACTGTTTGTTTTAGAAGCTTCGACCACTAGTCGTGATCTTTGTATGTGGGTTATTTTGAGGAGAGGATTTGTGTGGTAGAAACCATGTAATATTGGAGACTATAACCATATGCGATTTGCCTAATGGAATTATTCAGCAAATATAAAGCTGATAAGTGGTACGTTTCTACGGTCCTGGGTCCAATATTTAAAAATGTTACCTGAATGTTGCTTTTTGTGTATTAAGGGTTACTGTGTGCGTTTGTTGTGTGAGCTTGTTAAGGATGTGTGTAAAGCACATGAGATATGTGACAGGTTTGCCATGAGCAGTACAGGGCTTTGTAAGGTCATTAAAACATAGACCAATCAGAAACCACTTGTGTACAGTACTTCCTGAGAGTATAATATAATGTATGTTACGGAGCCCCAGTTTTAAAGATTTATGCCATCACCATTGTGATGTGAGATGTGCATAACTTTTATGACCCCTCAGGGTTTAGAGGGTTTAAAAAAAGAATTCGATTTCAAGCCTTTGACATTTCCTCCTGAATGAGGAGTAAAGTATCTCAAGCAGATTGAAGAAAGCAGAAATAAATGTTAAGGTTTGATGTTGTTTGACTTTGCATACTTCACCTCCAAAACTTTTTTTTAATGCAAGGTACCTTCTCTCTTGTAACTTGTAGATTGTGGGATTTGGACTACTGCCTACTGAATTCCACAAATATTTGGATTTGTGTTCTCGTTTTGTGTGAAAGTGGTGCTTAATATTGTGCAGTAAAACTGCCCCAGTAACTGAATTACTGCTTGTGGTTGAGCATGCTCGGCGTCATTTCCATGCCTCTCGCATTATATATTCTCTTTTTTTAAATTTGTAGATCACAGCTAATAAATTATTACAAATAAACAATTGCATTGTTCTCAGTATACACCGTACAACATTATTGCACAAATATATATATATATATAATTCTTTTTATTTACAATAGAACTATTTTCTTATTTTTGCAGACAATAGTGATGGCAGCAAAGAAGCTGCCATGGCATTGATTTCAATGGGAAATTCTGCCTTCCAGTCTACAATAGCTATTCAAGGTATATAGAACAGCGTACTTACTATTTTTGAAGTGAAACTTCTTTGCTGGCACCTTGCACAAATCTCCTTCATGGAGAAGGCAGTATGTAACGGAAGTGACGTCATTGGACTGGTGGACACGCATGCGCAGAGGCGGCCGGCGCCGCCACAACCTCGTGCGCAGAGGCTGGGAGAGAGAGACACACATAGTAACTGATATAGAGTTCACTCAAAAATCAGAACATTTCCAATGGAGAGACATTTGAGCACTTGTCTGACATCCACCCTAAATTCTGACCTCCGTGGAGACCTTTTTTAATTTCCGGTGTCTTGGATCCAATCTTTATCCACACGCTGATCTAAGCTGGCACTTTGTGTTTATAGTCGCATTCCAAACGTATCTAAAACCTGTTGCTTATTCCTCCGCAATATAACAAAGATACGCCTTTTCCTCTGTTATTCGACTGCTAAAACTTTGACTCAGGCCCTCATTCTCTCTCGTCTCGATTACTGTAACCTCCTGCTGTCCTGCCTCTTACCTGTCTCCCCTACAATCTATCCTAAACGCTGCTGCCAGAATCACTCTACTCTTTCCTAGATCTGTCTCAGCATCTCCCCTCCTGAAACCCCTCTCCTGGCTTCCGATCAAATCCCGCATCTCACACTCCATTCTTCTCCTCACTTTTAAAGCTTTACACTCTTCTGCCCCTCCTTAGATCTCAGCCCTAATTTCTCGTTATGCACCATCCAGACTCTTGCGTTCTTCTCAAGGATGTCTTCTTTCTACCCCCTTTGTATCTAAAGCCCTCTCCCGCCTTAAACCTTTTTCATTGACTGCCCCTCACCTCTGGAATGCCCTTCCCCTCAGTACCCGACTAGCACCCTCTCTAGCCACCTTTAAGACCCACCTTAAGACACACTTGCTTAAAGAAACAAGAGTAGCACCGTGGCTAATACTATACACGATACATAAAGCTTTGCCCCCTGCAGACGCACTTACCTGAATGCCCTCCTACTGTCTCTGTATGTTCTCCCCACCAATTAGATTGTAAGCTCCTCGTATTAGGGACTCCCCTTGCGAAATGTTACTTTTATGACTGAAGCACTTATTCCCATGATCTGTTATTTGTATTATTTGTTATTTGATCATCACGTGTATTACTAATGTGATGTAATGTGAAGCGCTATGTACATTAATGGCGCTATATAAATAAAGACATACATACATACAATGTACAGGAAAAGGGCAAAGTAAGATCAGGATTCCCGTGTATGCATAATATTAACCACAGAAACACAGAGACTATACAATAATATACACAATTTCACTGACAAAAGGCAAAAAAAATTCACTTGTAATGAACGTGATCGGAACACGCGTCCTTTTTAAATGTGGAATATGTGCAATTAAAACTGGCAAAAAAAACAGAAATGCCCTTAGCATTATGAAGGAAAAATTATCAATATCAGTTTAGAATGTATTTAACACATATTCGCAGCTAGCTCAAACTCCCACACCCACCACATCATGAATATATATATATATATAATATATTTATGTCAAAAAGAGTGCTACTGGGCGTGGCAAATGTATACAACAAAAGACAGGGGAGCATAATGCTACATCCAATTGACAAAACATATAAAGTAATAAGAATAAAGTTTAAATACTTCAATAATAATAATATTTACTTGGTTATTTAGTTAAACCCTTTGGCCAAAGTGTCATAAGCCTGCATACCACGTCAAGGTATAACCAAAATTAATAGAATGTATTTAACACACACCTAGGAGGCATGTTTTTAAATACTTTCTACACTGATATCCATAATTGCATACAAATCATATCCATGGTATGGGAACACTCCTTAGGCTGGGGCCATGGTACAGCAGACCGTGCGGAGGCGTCCGCACGCTGTGCAAACCGACTGCCTTAAGGCAGTGTTAGCATTCGTGCAGGCGCGCGTTGAACAAGAAATCAGTTAAAACTGATTTCTTGACACGACAGGCCGGTCACGTGAGCGGTTCGCCCAATGAGGGCGAACCAGCTCCGTGACGCCATAGGCACGCCCCCCACGGCCCGTCCACCATGGTCACGGATAGCTCCCGCAGCCTCGCACCATGGCCCGGGCCTTATATGTGATATGTATAATCCTTCTAATCAAACTAGAAAGTGCACCTAAGTAAAAGGAATTGCTTTTCCTTTCCCTTACCTTTCTGTATATCCTTCGGTAGCACCTTTGTCAGTTGGATTTAACTTATCAAATCCTTGACTATTATTCATGAGCTGATGCGAAGTACTCCCTCAATGTGATTTGCATATCACTGTATTTTTCTTACCTTTAGAAGTTTTAGAGTTTTTATTGTGTTTAATTTGTCTGCATGATGTATTGAATAATTGAATAATGTTCTCTCTTTCCTCTTACAGGAACATGTCTGAGTTCTGATCATGGCATGAAGGCTGATATGGCTTCTAGTGAGGAAAATCAGAGCGGCCAAGAGCAAATCATGAACCATGAACCACCTGTCTCTCCTTCATTCAGTATTAATCCAATGTGCACCGCATATACAAGTGAAGATCTTCAATCAGACAAGAATACAGAAATATGTGAAGCTGTGGTAGAAGGGAACAATACCCCATTAAAGAAGAGGTTAGCTTCCATCTTCCATTTTGTACGTAGCTGTTTTGAAGTGCTGACATTGTAAAAGGAGTCCTCCGTGTTCATAACTGTCCTCCAGTTCAGCAACTGCATTGATAAACTATGGTTGACACCTACACTAACAACAATACCCGAAAATTACCTGTTACCCGTCGCTTTTTCAGCTACCCAGAAATTACTCGGACCCAGCAGCAGGGCGCTGGACCGGCATCGTGTGGTAACACTTACCTGCAGCCAGCGACGGAAGGTGAGGAAGACCGCGGCGACATCTGGGAGTAGCAGCAGCCGAAGTCCTTGTTCAGCCGCCTGGTGGCGGTGGCAGCAGCCGAAGTCCTTGTTCAGCCGATGGGAGCAGCAGGAACAGAGCAAAGAGCTGATGCTTGTGAGAGCCGTGGAACCATGTAGCCGGAGCAGTAGCATTCCTATTGGACAGCCAGGAAGGAGCCGACTGTCCAATAGGAATGCTGCTTCGGTCACATGGTTCCTCGGCTCCCACAGTCACCAGCTGTTTGCTCTGTTCCTGCTGCTCCCGCCGGCTGAACAAGGACTTCGGCTGCTGCCACCAGAACGTCTGCTGCTGCTGCTCCCAGATATTGCCGCGGACCTCCTCACCCTCCACAGTGGTCTTCCTCACCCTGCAGGTAAATGCCTACCGGGTACCCGTCCGAGTAAAAGGATTCATTTTGCCCGGGTACCTGTTACCCGGTTTTAGGAAAATGTAGGACCCGGTAAAACACTACTAACAACTCTTGTCCTGCAAAAAAGATTTTTATTGTTTAAAAGGCTGGAGCAATGGTGTACAAGGTTGCATTCAAAGTATCCAATCTTAACAAAGTTTAAATATTCATGAATTATTTTTTTTTAATGGTTGTAAGCAATGTAAAACTGTGCTGTAAGTGGGCTGAAGGAGTTGCTTGGTGAATAAGGCAACTTATTTTGAAGCAGGGAAGCCTGGTTCAAATCCAGTTGTCCTTGTGACTTTGGGTACAATAACTTAACTTTTTTTCTTTTTTTTTAAATCAATGTGTTTGCATACCTTTGCTATAAAAGGGAAAAATACAGAAAAGTTTGTGTATTTAATTAAAATAACTAGTTTTAGTGCATTATTGTCAAGACTTTACTCAGAAGTAGGTGATTAAATCGTCATGGATGAGGATCTCAATTACCGTAGCATGGTCCTGGAAAAGCACGAGTTCTTAGGAAACGGGCAGGGAGCCGGCAGATGAACAGGAAAACATGAGGGCTAACACAACAGAACCTGTCTTGTCTTGTACTGGAAAGGATTCAAGGCTGACTGTTGGTTCTGATTCGGTTACCATACAGTGCCAGACATTCTGCTCTTGAAATGTTATATATTTACATGTAGGCCTTCCCTGAAATGTGCAGTTATTTTTATAATCTGCATTATGGTTTTGTGTTCAAGTTCTTGGTATTCCGTATCGGTCCTGTGGATGGTAGATACATTGTGGGCTGTAATACCTTTATGGTGACCAAAATAATGGTTATAAATAGATGAAATTCTGGTTTTCTTCATAAGTGAAATTATAGTGTACTTGAAGAGGAAACTCGTGAGATTTTGGAAAGCTATATGTTTTGGAAAGTTGTCTGTTTGCTATGCATTTGGACACCTCTCAAGATCTCATAACCACATTTTGCATGATGGTTCCAGAAATCAAGGAGCAGGTTTTTGTCTATTTGGAAATCGGATGCATTCTATTTTTAAGTTTGAAAGTTATAAATATATTTTTCAGCAAGTCAGCCACTGGGTGTTATACCTGGTAGGCTTGTATCTGCCACGTGACATCATACTGGTGACATCATAATGCACATAGCCTGGTGGCAGATAAGGAGAGTCAGATAGCTATAAAGTTTACTTGGTGATAATGTAAAAGCACAAACTGATGACTTCAAATATACAAGTGCAATACAAAACAAAATTATGTGAAATGAAGCACTCCCTCTCGGACTACAGCAGACTGGCTGTTAGTGCTTCTTTTCACATATTGGGCACTGCACAGGATCACTATTAATACTTATTTGCGCCTTCACTGTGTGTTAGCTATAAAGTTTACACAGAACTGGGAACAACATCTGGTATTAAAGAAAAGTGATGGGAGAGATATATTTGGGGGGAGGAAGGGGGGGAGAAAGAGGGGAAGGGGTGGTGAGGGATGAGGTTTTGTTTCTTAGGATTCCAAAGCACCACCGGTTAGTTTCAGCTAGTAATTTATAACCGACAGTAAGCTTGATGAAGAAGCTTGAGTTTTCAAAATCTCTGTGCACTTCAATTTCATGAAGAACCCTTATGTAGGTTTCATTTTTGTTTTCAGTACTGTATATTGGGGGTTTTTTTTTTTACACCATAAACCTCTGCAATTTAATATTAGTTTGTTGTATGCAGTTAGACGCATCCTTCCCAACACTACTGTATAGCTTTTTCAAAAGATAAAAAAAAATAGTCCACAAATAAACGTATAAGGAGAAGGGAAGGTTTATTTAACTTGCCCGTTTACTCCAGCTTTTACTATTTGCAGCAGACTCTCTATCCCCTCCTTAAATTGTTCAGTGAGGCTGCCAAGAATCCGATTTGCCAAACCTAAGCCAAACCTCGCAAAGGCATCAGGAATTAGCCGAAAGAGACGCAGTGAACCTCCTGCAGAAGCCCCAGAGTGTTCCCATTCAGAATCAAACGGTAAGCTCCTGCGCACACATGACAAACTTTACTTTCTTTTGATTACGTGCTTCAGTCGAGGGGTTAAAGATATGATTACTTTGTGCAAGAAATAGGACCGCTTTGGGTAACGCCCTTTTGAGCAGAAATTTGTTCCTGGGTACGCAGTAATAAACCTAAAGCAAAAATGCTCTTGGAATTAGAGAATACAATAAGTTCTCTGTTCCGTAATATTTGCAAAGAAATGTCCCAGAACTCTAGTAATTTTAACTTTTTAGATCTTAACGGTCCCCTACAAAAAGTCAGTCTAGAATATATATGAAGTTGCAAGTTTGTGAAATCTATGTGACTGGTTCACTGTAGATGTATTTTGGAAATGTCCCTTTGCTCATTATATGGGTATTGGTAAATGAGACAAAAGATTACTGTAATGATTGTGCTATATTGGCTACGAGGTAATTGAAGCCAAGATGGGTTTTGAATTTATGTATGCAATTGGGGAGCATGACATGGAAATTAAATCGCTTCAACCAATATATGACATTTTTTTATGTTATAGAGAGAACTACTCTAGATGAAAGTGTAATACAGCAGCAGGAAGAAGTAGAGCCTGTTCAAGAACCAGATGAACAGACACAAGATCTGCCGAGTACTAAAGACCTTGTTTCTATGAAAGCAGACACCCAAGCTGACAGGTTTGGATGTTTTCTATATGATATAGTGCACGATTGTACAAATGTTATTGTCCCTGCATAAAATGAGAAATATTTGCAGGTAGATACACCAGTGAATAGACAAACATTTACACTTGACTGTAGGTACAGATTCTGCTTTCTGTACCTCAAAATTCTAACAACTTCCATCTTGATTAATTGAAAGACACCACCAGCTGCCCAAAAACTGCTGCATAATCAAATATCTTAAATGTGTCTTCTCTTAGCAGATGAATCAAAGTATCTTGATAAAGGTCCAATATTAGGACTGAAACATTGATTCATTAATAAACGTGGTTGCTGGATTTCACAAAGCCCAGTGGAGTGCCGCATTATTAATTTCTTTATTCTTTTTGCAAATTACATTATTTTTTTTTTTTAATTTAAAATAGATCAGAAGATATTCATGAGCCTCCCAGCATTAAAACAGAGAGTGAATGTCTTAATTGTCTCTGTGAAGCACAGCCTTGCATCATAGTGCTTGAATGTTTTCCATCTCACAGTTCTGACCCTGATTTATCTGCGGAGAGCACTGGGCCGTTCGATGCAAACTGTACAATTCAATATGAGCAGGTGAGAAAAGGGGGGTTATCCACCTTGGTTAATTTCACAAAATCATGACTGATCTGCTATTTTGTTGGTACTGTACTTTGAATTTGCGAAATTTGGTGTCCGTAGCTACATTCTGCCAATTCATGTATGCTCATACAGCCTTGGGAAAGGCTGAATTCAAGTAGATTGTACATGTTCATAATGGAAAGGGACATTATCACGAGATCCCTGGGAGGGAAAGTTGAGAAAATATTAACCTTTAAAAATCTAAATGTTGAAGGAATAAAATGTAGAAAAGTTTGAGAATGTTTTCTTTTAAAAACTAAAAATGTTCATCGTTTTAAAGCTTCAAATGTTTCTGGCTGCATTTTATAGCACAACAATCACAGTTTGCAAGAAGAGGCACAGGACCATTGTATATTATCACACAATGAAGACATTTCAGGTATGTTGAATACTTGAACAGTAATATATCCAAGTGAAAAAAATCTTATTTGTTTGTCTGTAAGCTTTCTCCAACATTAGTTTGTATCCATCAAAATGATTGTGTACCGAGCTCCGACGAAGAAACCCATACACATCATAAACAAAACATCCCTCTCCCCACATCAATCAGTTTTCCAGGCAACTCCAACCATTAATGAAATAGAAGTGAGCAAACAAATCGCACACTAGCAACATAATAAACCATTGTCTACTATGTTGTCCAGTATTGGTAATATGGCTTTGATTCTGTTTTGCATGCCTATTTTCTTTCTTTTTTCTGTTCCAGCTAAAAGTCCGTCTCCGATTATTGCTTTCTTATAGTTTTCATCATTTTTTTTGTTTGTTTTTTGATAGGCCACCTTGTTGTAAGTGATTGTTCTGCGGAAGAAGCAACATTTATTTTAACACTTGTAGAAATTCCAATACATTCTGACTACCCATATTCATGTGATTCGTTGCCTTCTGGAGAGAGTCTGCCAGCACCTGTGTTGATTAGTTCAGGCCCTGCCCAAACTATCAGACAGACACAAGATCAGAGGTGAGCAATTGGGCTTTGGGAAATCTGTGCATGCATCTTACAATAAGATATAACCATTCAAAGAAGAAAGTACCTATTTACATAAGTGCACTCAAGTTGATTGATGGCACAATGAATGAGTGAATCGATCAATACATAAATAGTTCTTATAAAAAATAAACTTTTTTTCTAGATTAATTAAAACTGTTAAAACCAATCTGACACATTCAAATCCTTTGTAGCTGTTGCCTGTGACTAATCCAGACTAATATGAAATCAATTGTAAGTAATGCACACGCTGCTCGACAAACAAGATCGCCTGTGTCTGCCTCTTATACCAATACTGAGCTGTTCAAACCTCACTGGAGAGCCCGCGCTGCACTGTCTTTCCAAATGCTGGTTGTGTGTCCACATCAGTAGGAGCGGTTTGCGATTTTGAAAGACGGCGCAGCCAGTCCAGTCAGCCAGTCTGAACGGCTCAATGATAGTATACGAGGCAGATGTAGGAGATCTAATTTATCCAAGCAGCGTGTGCCTTTCTATACCATTGTGAGCCTATATATCTGAGCTGATTCCTATACAACTAGGCACTTGGCCTCTTATCCCAGAAGTCGTGGATTTGGTAATACTGGGTATTGTAGGATTTCTTCCTATATAGAGTAGGTTATGCTCGTCTCACCACTTTGTTGAGCTATGATTAAACACATTAAATCATTAAGTTACAATTGATTTCATATATGGAGTGGAGTTCTCCCCTGCATGCATTTAGCTCCCACTTTGGATTAGTCACAGGCAACAGCTACTAAGGATTTGAATGTGTCAGATTTGGTTCTAATTTTGTTTTGTTTTTTGTTTTTAGGACTATACATTTATTTAGGCATTTGTTAATTTTGCCAAAAACCTACTTCTGTAAATAGGTACTTTCTTCTTTGTATGGTTATGTCTACTTTTTACCTATTGAATTGCACTTCCCCCAATACAGGGGATTTAAGTAGTTGGCTAATACGTTTACATTATCTAATACTACGAACTCCTGATCTGGCATGTATTAGTCCTAAGCAAACTCCATCTTTTGTTGCAGTTTATTATTTTACAATAAGATATCCTGGTATATAGTGTGTGCTGAGATGTGGTGTTTTTACCAGGCACATTTGTGAGTTGAACTCCCTGAGGGCTGTTTTACAAGTATTTAGCATGCAGTAATTGATGAATCATACTTTTGAACACCTTTTGATTTGAATAAAGCAAAGAGCTTTGCCACTCACCTGTGTAATGTAAAAGCACAGAAAGCATCAGCTCTGCATCACACACGTGTGTGCTCTGTAGAGAAATTATCAGGACTTGTTCAAAATAAACAGATTATATCATAAGAAGTCAGAGCATATAAATCAGAATAATATATGAATTTAGTAGATTGCCTCTATTTTTATAATATCAGGAAAATGTAATGAACTGCATGTTCACTGCATTCCAGAGGTCATCATTTTATAGCTGCAAGATGCATAGATGATATTTTGTATTCCCAAAACATAAAAATAAACCTTTCAAGTGGCATAGTTACACAAGTGACGTCTAGATTACACATGGAACAATATGACAGCATGCACTGTACACACATTCAGTAGTTGGGTTTTTCAAGTATATTAAAAATGTTCTGGTAATGGTTATTCATTTTTTATTTTTTTTGTTCATTGCTCAGCACTGAATCCCTTGTGACTGCAGTTCCTGCTTCATTTGAGCAGTTGCCTTCCTCTGTGGTAGAGGTGGACTCTATGAGGACATTGAATCAGGTGTCCAGGAAAAGAAATGCAAGTGGCACAAGAGGCAGTGATGAAGCTCCCGTGCACAAGAAACCCCTGCTCGATGACTATCTTAAGGTGGGAAGCAAGTGAACGTTGTTTTGACTGCTTATTAAACTTTTCCTTTTTAAGTGCTGCATCTCTGCACACCGCTCTCTCCTCCCTTTATTTTCTGTAGGTAACACAGCTGTTTCTGACGACTAACCTCTTGGATTTACTGTTGCGTTGCTTTTTGCTACCATGATTCACATAGCATACTGTCAATAGCATTAAATCCACATCACTTCAACACTTGTTGCCAGCTGAAGACATATACTTATCAAAAAACTTGCATCCATATATCTCAACGATGTTCTAATAAATACAACCCCCAAGCCCCCGCTGTGCCACCTTACCTCTGCACTTGCACGATCGCATGCTGCACCAACGGATGCCTTGCCCGTTTGTTTATTTTAATTGCGCATGCGCAGTGCATCAAAATCCCACGCCCCGTGGTTACGTCAACAATATACGGCTCTGCACATGCGCAGTAGATTACCAGACACGCATTGCAATCTAAACAGAGTATTAAACATCTTTATTGATGATAGGAACAGGGTACAACTCCCTGTTCCCCTTTTCCTATCATTGATAAGATGTTTAATACTCTATTTAGATTGCAATGCGTGTCTGGTGATCTACTGCGCATGTGCAGAGCCGTAACAAGTAACTTGGGCTCCATTTTCCACTATGTGAACTTTGGGTGAAACATGACCTAGTCTGCACAAATGTTTTGAATAGAGCTTTTCGTGCATGGTTTTTAATTTTCTTTTATTTCGTGTTTCTATTTGAGAAGAAACTTGTTGAAAGTGTAATATCTATTTACAATGTTGTTCTCCTTATAGCAACAACAGGAATATGAAGAAGTCAAAGACACTGCGGGTAAGTTTTTATCTGAGTGAATCTTTAGTACTTTCTGCTCTGCAATATGTATATATTTGTATGTATATGTAGTGCCACCAATGTATGCAGCGTTTTACAAAAGAGACCATACGTTACAGGGAATTATAATACAACGTGATGCAAACCTAAAAGCAGACAATGGGAAAGGAAGTCCCTGCCCGGGAGGTTACAGTGGAAATGATAGAAAGCATGTAGTTACATTAATACTTTGGCATTACCAGAATTCTTTCAGCTGCATAAAGTAAATTCATTTGAGTTAGCAGCAGCCCCTCACTTGGTTGGACTGTCTATAATTCAGCTGGTTGGGACGGAAAATATCCGAATTTAAAAGACTTCTTACTGGTACTTCTGATCAAGTCTAGGCGCTTTTCCATTCTCAACTGTGAACGAGGTGTGTCGTGAAAAGTCATTTCTCTTATTGAAGTTTCCTAATAATATTGTTTATTTCAATCAATTGTATAACAAAAAAAAAAAGTATAAGCATTTTTTTTAGTAACTTTTCTGTGAATGTGTATATATGAGTACTCTGCAATTTTATTATTTTGTTTTGCCTTCATAAGAGTACTTTTTACTGGCCATGGCCAGTTGATGTAGCATGGTGAACACTTCCAATAATTTCAGGCGTTTATACTTCCAATGTTTCAAAACAGCTAAATCTAATAATCTGTGTTCACCAACCTATCCTTAATATCATTATTTACACCCAGTTTTGGTAAAATCCTACATGCAGACACCCACATACATATACTTGTTTATATTTGAAGGAGCTATTAAGAGTCCATTAAATTATGAGTAGATATGGGCTATAGGGGTGAATTAGAAACCCATATAGTCAGTGTTCTGGCTCATCTTGTAATGTTCTTTTTGCAATTTGAAGTTTTTTTATTTTATCAATTGTAGAAAATAATACTGACCAGACCCTTATTTACACTACACTGGAAACGGCATCTGCAGCATTAATGCCAGAAGAGGCCAGAGGATCTTCTCAGGAGTCAATCCACAGTGTGGCCTTCACAGTTGGAGAAGAGAAGCTGCATGATGACGGTGCTGCAACAGAGTGTAGATCATTTTGTGAGACAGTAACAGCAGAGGGTGAACCTGTAGACCCAACAGTTAAAAAAGAAACATTAAGCAGCGCTGTGCATTTCCGTTGTGCAAGTACCGCAGCATCTTCTAAAGCCTCTTTAGAAAGGTAAGACCACAGAGACAATGATATGATATTGAGGTAATCTCAATACACCTTGGAGATGTTTTTAAATTGGGAGCCATGCTCAGACCATGTTATGAGCGGATCCGCGTTGTAGCGGATCGCACTATAACGGGGTTGAGCTGTAGTATGAAAATGGCATGAGCAGTACAAGGGCCACTTCAAGGCACTTTGGGGACTGCCAGTTGAGGAGCCCTGGTTTATATGCATGCTTTTGTTTCCTTTGCTTGAGAGAGTTAACTGAATGTGAAAAAAAATCCCAAAAAGTTAATTCACGCACTCTGGTATATCTCTATTGATATACAAATGCTGAGTAAAAGTAAACCTAAATGCGTCGCTCGATTTTGCTACAGCCAGACAACTTTCCTTGTGAATTAGACTCCTGTATGGTTAATGTTTCAGCATTTGAAGGCCATCTTTATCATGACTTTTGTGTTTGTTTTCTCAGGCCTGGAAGAAAGCCATTGGGATTTGTTTCTTTACTTTGCAAAGACAGGAACTCTAAGCAAGAAAAAGATCCAAAACGCAGTGAGAAAAGGTTGCCTAAACCAAAGCCTAAAAAGGCTTCCTTAGCTGCATGTAAATCCCAGAGACCAAGTCCTGTTCCAATCCAGGAGGACAACACGAGCTTGCAAGTGCCTTCTCCATCCACAAGCACCTCATCTGCTGTCAATGTAACGCCTGAGTGTGATGATGTAACGCCTGAGTGTGATGAGATGATCATGCCTGCTTCTGAAGTAAGTCTATCTTCAAAGCCAACATAGCTTTTCAAAATGTTTTGTGTATCGACAGAGTAATATATAATTTGAATTGTAAAAAGTATGGAAAATAAAGCGAACGTGATTTTGTTATGTGGTTGTCAGTGGTCCGCATGCAAATACCTGATTTATGTTTGTCTTACCTATAAATTGGCTTCAGCGCTTGCTTCCCCTTATGGTCGAGTCCCCGCTGGCGCTGAGCGCGCTCATGCTTGGAGAGCGCTCCATGCATGAGTGCCGGGTGTCCTGCTTGTACGCACGGGGGAGGAGGGGGGG
Source organism: Ascaphus truei (assembly GCF_040206685.1). Classification (NCBI taxonomy): domain Eukaryota; kingdom Metazoa; phylum Chordata; class Amphibia; order Anura; family Ascaphidae; genus Ascaphus; species Ascaphus truei. Next base: position 94,149,803 of record NC_134483.1, on the reverse strand, counting down.
GGGATTCCAGGTAGTTGAGCGCGCGGGTAAGTATAGTTTTTTGTTTACCTAAGTGACGATCGCGGATGAGCGTGTGTGCGCGAACACCGCGCGCACCGCGTGAGCGGGGACTAATATAGATATATGTATGTAAGTCACCGCCGCAAGCGCCGCCCGCTCAGCGCTAGCGGGGACTAAGCCTATAATAAATAACCCCAAGTATTTAGATTGACAGAGGAGGCTGCTTCTAAACCATTTACTGTTTTACTCTTCAGGCTTCTGAAACTCAACCTACTGAGCTCCAAGAAGAAGCATCAAGTTCAAATGAAGTGGTATCGGAAGAGGAGGCACCTACAGTGTCTGAATATTTTTTTAATGATATATTCATGCCAGTTGACGAATAAGATCTGAGAAGGGGAAAGTCCTTGCAACATGCCTTTAAAGTAGTAGAATGCCTAAGAGATTAAAGATATATATTATACTGTATATAGAAGAAACATTTTAGACAAGTATATAGTCTTCCTATTTATCTCTGTAAATATCATGAAGCTGATTGTCAAACGTTTGCTTTGGCACAGTGCAGCGAACCGTTTGTAGAATGCATGTGTTTTATATGCCATGTCCTACATTATGGATTTTATAAGGTGGAACCATGCCTTGTAAATGCTGTAGAAATAGGTGTAAAATGAGTCTCTATCATACCATTTGTGTAGAGCGACGGAATGTGAAATAGGTATATTTATTTATTTAAAGTTAATTTATGTGCTCCTTCGATCCTGGAGGGGTAGAACGCTGCTACATATTGCTGTGCAATGAATTGCAGGCCACTCTGGCATAAATTATATGGCCACTTAGGAACAAAATGGATTTATGGCAGTAATATATTTAATGAGTTAATCTTGGTGATGAAGTAGATTTTTTTATTTTATTATTTTTTTTTTTTAAGTTTCTTCAAAATGTGTGTAAACAACCATACGATTTTAAAATGAAAACTTTCGAAACCATATTTTTTTTTCTCCAAATAAAATAAGGCTTTCTTTGCCAAAATGAAACACATTACAGTTATTAGAGCCATGCATTTACTTTGGCAAACAGTACAACATTGGAATTACCTTTAGGACAAAACAAGGTCATTGGACGTAAAGAAAGCCGTTACTTTATTTTGCTTTTTGGGGAACAATCTCTAATGACAAGGAAATGTTGCACAGTTATCCATTTCTTAATGTCATTTTAAGCAAATCTGTGCTAATTATTTTGCATATATGGACATAAGAAAATGTTTTTCTCAGGCCCATTGTGTTGCTGAAACATTGGTTACGATGTACAAAGTGATTGCATGTCACATTACTGATCTCTAGCATAAGAACAATTATTTTGGTCATTTCCATTTTGTTTAGCAAGACATTGGGTTTTTTTTTATGCCTATTGCCTGCTTCATCCGGGCACTTATTCTACTTTTCTTCTCCCAACTTTAAGTAGCAACTGAGTAAGCACTAAACTCCATGTAAGTGACGCTTCCTTTTTTATACATAGTCGTGAGCATGTAGGATATAATGGGGGGAAAAGGCACCCCTAGAAATGTTACAAACCCAATGCTCAGTTGCAAAGGGATAACTAGATAAACAAAGGCGATATGGATTACACAGCACTTTTATCATCCATGGTTACATCGAAACACTTAAACTTTACTCTATTCTTGACCCCTTTCCATTTCTTTACTTCCTTTCATCTGATGCACCATGGGACAGAGTTACGAAGAAGTGCTACTCCAGAGGATCCGTTCTGTTCTAGAAGAAGTCTATTGGCCCTATTCATGTGAGTGGGCTATTGAGGGCCTTATTTGCTAGGCCTGATGGAAGGTGTCCTATGGAGCCACATAGCTTCATAAATATGGCCCTAGATCTCCCCTTTGGGGTTGAGGTTTTGCTATTCTTGTTCCACACCTTGGTCCATGCATGAAGTCATGTATCATGTATCCTATACCAAATCTATAATACTTTGCCCTAAACTGTCTGTCTTGTCATCCTTGTGTGCTGATGTTTGTGCAATTAATTTTCACATCATTATTTCCAGAATGAGGTATCCTTTCTAATTTGCTCTGGAATTTGATTTGGTCGACACTAAATCTATTTGAAATCTGAAACATAAGCTCCACATGAGTGTTAAATATGTTGCTAAATAAAGTTTACGGTCTGGTACTGGTGGAAAAGGAGCATGGTTAACAAAACTTAAAGATGACATTTGCTTAATGTAATCATGACCCTGCCTCAAACTTTCTTTGTTTTGTTGTTTTTTAAGGTAAATGTGTAAATCATGTTTAAAACTTTTTCCTCTTTAAAAAGGTTGCAGTTGTTTCTTTTGTAACCCACTTTTTGAAATGAGATGTAAAATTGTGTCAAACTAAATCAAAGTGATTTTTTATTTTACTTTGTGCCGTTTTGTTGCTTACTTGAGTGTTGAATATATCACAATTTACATTCAACAAATGAAACTAAACATGCTCAACATCACTCACCATGTTATGAAATATTTGGGTTTCAGAGGTGGAAGGTCATATTATATTTCACCCACATTAACTGCCTAGTTTGTCCATAGTTCAAAACCCATTATCTATAGAAACTAGATCTAGTGTAACATTCTTCTGTTGGTGCCTAACAGCAACTCTATTTTCTAACCACAAAGAAAATGTCTTCTTTCCTCACCAGTAATTTAGTAATGGACATCCGTTTTTTTAACCTGTTTGTGTACACTACAATGTTGTATTCTTCATTAAAATTAGTTTAAGAGATATGCTGTTCCACTAAATATGCAGCAGATTATGGGGGCGAGTCACCAAGTTGCAGATAAAGCACCTGATCTGGCATTAATGACTATTTAAGTGCATGGCAGTTAATGCCGGATCAGGTGTGTAATCCCGGAACAGACCTATGTGAATTATTCCCTTTGTGTGTGTATAACCAATTTAAATAAATCAGTGATGCTGCCAGGGTTTCTAGAAAACTTTGGCTAATAGCGCTATACCAAATGTAATAAGACGAACGAATGGGAAGCACAGAGGTACACAATCAATAGACAACACAGCACTTTTTATATAAAAGCAAGTTCTGAGCAGAAATGGTGCCCCACACAAGCTCATCACGAGAAAATAATGTAAAGGCTTTGTACATGTGTGTCAGAAGTACTGCACTTGAATGCAATTAAGCTGATGTTTTTCATTTTAACTTGCAGCTCAGATTTTCAGAAACTTATTACATCATTTTAAAAAATGCACTTCAAACCACATCTGCATTATATAGCTTGGGAAACAATATTATGACATTTACATACTAAACTACTATTTAAGCTGTTTATCCACAATTAAAATAAAGCTTTACTATTACAGTTCCTTCACAAAACAAATTTAGTGGGATGTACTGTAGTATAGTTTGCTTGTTTTACTTCCTGCACTGCTTTGGGACCTGTAGTGCATTGTATAGGAAATGTAGGTAGCCTTTACTAGTTTTGTCTACACTTTTTATTCTTTCTTTATTGAAAACTACGATAACTCTCTCTCGGGAGAGGTCATTTTAAAGTGGCAATCCTGCCTGTGTGTTTTTTTTTTTTTTGGCATTTCTTAAACAATTCAAACGGTGTGGGGTTCTCCAGAGCTGCATTGTTTTTGTTTGTTTAAGCTCCAGGGACCCCTCAATTCTCAAAATAGTTACCGGTTTAGTTGCCGATGTTTCTGCTCCCACTTGGAAAATCAAAATGTCGGCCAAATTCAGTGGGTCAGTAGAAAGCTGCAATGTCATTGGAGGGCGGTGTCCTAATGGATCACCGTGGGCACCTCTTCAAAATATACAGAAAGATAATGTCCTGAAACTGGTAAGCATCTCTTGAAGAGCGGTTCAGCTCTCGAGGACCCCTGGTTACAATTCTGTAAAAACAAAAAAATATGCGAAATAGATGCTTTAAGCTTGTAGAGATGAACAACGCTCAGCTTGCAAATAGAGCCACTTAAGTTTAAATTGTACAGTATATGAATAATATATTTTTATGCAACATAATTTGATGCACTTTTAACCATCCTTGCCCGGCTCCTAATGGCGTATACATAAAGTGTCTATTTACATGGCTTTGCTCACTTGCATACCTATCAGATTGCTGGATTTGTGCAGCCTGGGTGTAGATGAAGCAATGATAGAAAATGATGGGCGGCTGGAATGTTTGTAGTACAAACTGCAATCTCTGTTTGGACATCTGGTGTCTGGTCTCTTCACATGTTACATGTATTTTATGTACATCTGCCTTGCTTGTACTTTAGGCCATCTTCCCTAGTTACTCTCCTTATAGACATAGGTAGGTACTGTAGCTTGTACCTGACTAGTATATTGGACCTGTTCATTCTTGTAGTGACGGCCATGCTGACCAATTAAAGATGGTTTCTGATTCGCATCCATTCCTCGTGGGGGGGGGAAGGAAGGAATCCTTAACCCAGCTCTGTGCTCTGACTGCCACTTCTGACAATACTGGGTCTGAATTAGTTATGAGTGTAAAAAAATTATGAGGCGCTTCCAATAAAGGTGTGATAAATAAATATATAAATATATAGTGATCAATATAAATAGTGCTCAAAAATAAAAATAGCAAAATTCGCTGCTCAACCCTCTTAGGAGAAGATCCAGTTCCTCCTCTCGACTGTTTGGAAGAAGCTTGTGGGGAGCGCAGATTTTCACCATATAAAGGCAAGAAAATATATAATAGTGTAGTATATCCAAACACCTGTGTCAATCTGTATGGGGATGGAGATTAGGAACTCGCATTCTCCCAGTTAAAATACAGCATTGGAAGACAATCTGTAAACTCTGTAGTTTGCAGGGGGGTCTTGCCTAGTGTACTCTCCCTGGTGTCAGTAGATCAAACCCTCGGTGGAAACAAAGACAGCTCTAGTGCAACATTGTATGTTCACTAATGGTATATTCAATAAAAGCAGTGGTAATTTGCACTTACATTAGCACCATGTGCATAGACACATAAAAATCAAAGCGCAGCAGCAGTATACACCATCTACCCCACTCCCGGGATCGCGTCGCGTCACTTCCGGTTTCGTGATCGATCTCGAAAAGGGTCCACACGGGTGCTGGGGCATGGGGGGCACACTCTGGGTTGCTGCTGGTTCACTCTACGCGTTTCGCTGGCGTGGCAGCTTCGTCAGGAGTCCGATCAGGACAAACTAACTTAATTTCCCATGCAATCGAGACAGCACCTGGGGTAAAAGTACGTTCCTGTCCTTATAGGTTGCCTGAAAGTCGTAGGGCTCTAAATGCAGGTTGCCTTTCAGGTCAGTGTGTCTGCTTGAGGGTCCAGTGATGGAGGTCTGATTCCTTAGCTCACAAGGGAGCTGACATAAGGAAAAGGAGCGCTGTGTTCTGAGAGGGAGACAAAGGGGGATCAGACCTCCATCACTGTGAAAAACTTTTTGGTAACAAACATATCAAAAAGGAAATACTGCCTGGTTCAAATCTTGCTTTAAAGCAGCAGTTCAAGTCGCTGGTTAAAAATAATAATAATAATAATTAAATCACTTTAATATGTGCATCAATACAATCTACACACTGACAAGTGATAAGCTAAATTCCCGATTGATCTGTTCTCCTGTGATCGATTGGTGAAGATTCGGTTCTGGGGTTCACTAAATAGTTGTCAGTGCAGTTGAAGAGGACCCAAGATGCAAAGTTCAGTGGGGAAGATCATGTGACCAGGCAGTCACTAGATACAATTGGTACACTGCTAAAGAGAGAGAGGGCGGGGCTCAAAAAGGGGTGTGCCAGAGCCGATTTCAGAAGAGGAAGGGGATGTGACTTTGTAAATGGTTGCTATAGAAACAAAAAATACGTATTACATTATAATACATAAAAATGTATTTCCATTTTTTTTATGCTACAAGTATTTTCTCAGTACAGAACTGATTTATTAAAAATTAAAAAAAAACACCTATAGGATATTGCTTTAATGGATGTAGCTTTTAAGAATGGTTAGTGTTTGAGAGCCAATGATCCTTGAATGATTTTGGCTTATCCTGAAGTTCAGTATTCCCTTAATTTGCACTATTGCAACTGTAGTAATGAGGTTACTTCTATTTTTTTCGTTTCATTATATATTGGAGATTGCAACTTCAGCCCATTTTGTACACTGCAAGAGAAGACCTTTATGGAAACAATCCTGCCAGTGGTTATTGTAAATTTATAGGCAATGTAGGCATGAAGTTATACAGTATTTTCCTCTGAGGTTGTGAATGTTGGGCTGGAAGTGCAGGCAGATCGATGGTCAGCCCACTAAGATCGTGTGTCAGAAGTGCATACAAAAGTCATGGTTATGTGATTGCAAACAAACTTACAATACAATTATTATAAAAACATATTTTTAATAAACTACCATTCATTTTCCACTGAAAGTGAACATGCTATAATGTATGAAGCAGTCCAAAGCATTTTGACTGTAGAAAGACATCCTAACACATGAGGCCTATTATGAGTTATTGTCTTTTCGAATGACATACAATGTACAGCATTAAAACCCATCACAATGCAGCTACATTACACTTGGTGGTGAGTGATCTCCGTTGCATGCATGCAGCCCGGGCTTACACTGTGATTGGTCCTGGCTGTGGGTGTGCTGCTTACAATCCAACCATGTACTGGGCGCACATGTGACAGCTGTGGGAGGGTCCCGCGTGTCTCCTCCCATTGACTTCCACGGGCAGGGAGAGTAGGACAGGGGGTTGCAGCGGTGTGCCACCCCCCTCATATTGAAGGATGCTGCACACAATGTGGCCCCGATTGGGGCTCTTGAAGGGCTGCTCCTTGGGGTCTCTCCGGCGCCTCTACCACGCAGACAAAGTAGCCACTATCGGATCGAGACCTGACTCTAACACCCCTGTCTACCAGGTAGGCCTGGCCATTGGTGTGAGGGTCAAATAGACAGGACTGGGCTTGCCGGAGCTGGCTGTTTTTGCAGCCCGATCTTTGATTTATGTTCACATGGGTAGAGAGATCCCCCAAATTATGAACTCAAGCCTGATGATCTTTAATTGACACCCGGCAGCGTTGAAGGGCCTGCACTGAATTGCAAGAACTGCCAAGCAACACTTAATGTTCTTGTCTCACGAAAGGAGATGAGGTGTGAAACCTAAGCATAACTCTCCTGATCGTTTGTTGCAAACTAACATCTGGAGTGCTGGAGAAAATGACTAGCACCCGTTTGCATGGTGCTCCAGCGCAGAGTTAGGATGTTAACCTTAAGTACCTTTACTGCTGCCTTCGCCCTGCGGGTCTTGCGGTGTGATTGTGGTGTTTGTGTCTCAGCAAATTGCTACAGACATAAGTAAAAGTACCAATGCACATATTACCCTTATTTATTTTCATACACATTAAAAAGTGAATCAAAATACATTAATAATCATAGTACCAAAATCCTTCCAAATGTACTATTTGGTTAAAGAGAGCAATCCAAGCAGCTTAAAAACATTAAATACAACATTATTATTTTTTTTAAATATATGCAGCCTTTGAAGCAGCCTTTGATTACTTTTATTGAAAACTAATTACCCAAGCTGACTATCGATTCATTCTCCTGTGATCTGTCAGCAAAATCCTGCTTCTCAGTGTTTGCTAAACAGCTGTCATTCAGTTTTAATCAATTCTTCAGTCAGTGTAACTTAGCAGCTACAATATATTCTTATATTGCTAAGGTAACATGATCTATTGTTACAATTTGTAGCCCAAACTGTTGGGAATATTGTCAATAAATTATCACAAACAGGAAAGTGTTAGAAAGATCTTGCACTGCTGGGGAGGTGTGTTCTAAACCTGCTATAGAAATCTAAGGGTGCCCAGTATATTAAAACTAAATGTCATTGCGTTGAATTAAAAAAAAAAATTATCTACAGAACTCATTTAAAAAAAGCGTAGAATATTGCATGGATTACGTCTTTAAAGCAGCAGTCCAAGCTGACATTTTTTTTATTTTTTTTCCCCCTGTTTAATATGTCCACCCTAAGTAATCAGCTAAGTTGCTGATCGATCGGCGAAGATTCAGCTCGGGGGTTCACTAAATGACTCGTTGCAGAATAAGAGGACCAAAGATGCAAAGTTCTGTGGGCAAGATCATGTGACCAGGCAGTCACTAGATACAATGGGTGTACTGCTAGAGAGAGGGCAGGGCTCAAAAAGGGGGTTGACAATGCCTGTTTCAGAAGGGGATGTGACTTTGTAAATGGTTGTTATAGAGACAACAAAATGTTTATTACATTATAATACATTAAAATTTTAATTGAGCGTTGTTTAAAACAAATGCTGCACGTATTTTCTCATAGTACAGAACTGATTTATTTAAAAAACAAAAAACAAACAAACATACACGTAGGATATTGCTTTAAAATGAAGGTAATCACCATGTCCAGCTGAAAGGAAGTACTTTGCTATAAAGAACATACATTACGCATCTTGACTGAGTGGTAACTAAAGTGTACTTCATTTTGCCACAGTCTTTCTATCACAACACACCTGAGCAAGTATGTCAGAGCTGCACATGTATAACAATGAAGAAGGCCCCCCATAAAAGTAGTTCCTTTTCCCCAAAGTAATGGTTTTCCAAAAGTTTCTATTCGCGGGAGCCTTTGTGGAATGAGCAGACTTGTGTTCGTCTCTGCTTATTCCCAGTGGGGAACAGGAGATTATATATGTGGCATGTATGGTTGGAATGTAATGTGCTGTAATGGTGCTGGCCAGGTACGTAGTGCCATTACATTTACAACCCCAGGTTACCACTATTTTTTATATTGATAAACCTATGGTTCGATTTTATAGCTAATGAAAATTTGGATTCATTTTAGGAATCTTTTCTGCTTTTTAAGACAGAAAAAACTGTATAAGTATTATTAAAATATGCTCACAATAGGTTTTCCTCAAGGTTGAATACGTCTAGAATGTTTTTATGTCAGACACACAACTACTTCTGTACATTTGTATATTTTTAACTTCTACAGGGGGCTTGCAATATACTGCTAATCCATTAACTACATATGCTGGCCCCTCTGCCAGCAAAGGATTTATTATCTTTTAACGTGTATCAGTACTCTGTAACCCTAGTACCATGACGTGCTGCCTCTATACCCATCTAAAGTCCTGCTAATCTAAAATTAAGCTCTAAAAAAAATCTGCTCAAAACACTTGGAAAATGACATACTACCAGGTCATTCAAACTACTAAGGGGCTAACTGCTCCACAATGTTATACAATTACACAGTGTAGATTTGTAATTCCTTCAGATTCTCAGCTTCTCGGAGCAGGGACCTCATCATGTATTATTTGTGTAACCCACCTTGCCCGGCTCCTAAGGAGTTGACATCGTGTCTCTTTAGGTTTGTAATATAGTGCGCGCGTCAATGATAATTGACTGTGGGAGGCTGACGTTGATACAGTAGATACAAACAAAAAAAGGGGCGCAAAAAAGAATACAAAGATTTAGTTAAGTCACAAAATAATATATATATATATATTATAATATAACCATAAAAACATATATAACTTCCACGCAGTCTTGCTCTGACCTGTAGATCCATTATGATCTCTTTCTTTTATGTGGAAGTTATATATGTTTTTATGGTTTAATATATTATTTTGTGTTTTTAACTAAATCTTTGTATTTCTTTTTTGCGCCCCTTTTTTTTTGTTTGTATGTATATGGAACTTCCCCGCTGATCACGGGAGACTGGGGGCAGCGGAAGGAAAAAGCTTTGATTTGGAGAGAAGATTTAAAAGGGACTGCGCACACTGAGAACTCTTTTTTTTGTTGATACAGTGGAGACGCGAGCACGCGCATGGCCGTGAGCAGTGGCGCGGCAGATCAGAGCAAATACAATAATTTTTTATTTTGCACTGCTGGCGCGTCACGTGACTCTGCGAGTCAATCACAGCGCGGCCTAACGCTGTGACGTCAGAGCCACGCCCCCTAACCGCGCACATCACCGCTGCAACATACAAACGAAACGTGCGCACCACGTGCACACGTAGCGCCGCACGCACTATATTACAGACCTTGCATGGCTGTGCTCAGTCTGTGTTGCCTTGTCAGGGTGCTGGATTCGTACATGCCGGGCATTGACGATGCAATGAAGAGTGCCAGTAACTATTCATACAAACAGGAGCTTTATTTATTGCCGTAGACAAGTGCTCCGTCACATTATACACTTTACAACATGTACAGTCTTTCTCCACTGTTTGTATTGTTTCTTTCCTCTTCCCTAGCTGCCCCAATCTCGGGCGCGCCAGGGAGGTGCTGAGGCTTTAGTCATCCTGTTACCTAACTACAGGAGTGCGCAAACTTTCCTTAATGCCCCCCCCCCTCCCTGTCTTCTCTCCCCTCTGGGTCGCACCTCCCCCCTCCCCCTGCACGACCCCGGAGTAAAATGATGTCACAGGGTCACGTGACCCCTGCGACATCATTTGATGCCGCTTGCAATGGAGACGCGTCGCTGGAACCAAGACATTTACAGAGGCCTCGTGCGAGCCCCAGCATTTATATTAAATGCCTTCAGGGAAGTGCGGGGCCTCTGTAATAGCCGTGCCGGGGGGTGCCCCCCACTTTGCGCACACCCCTTACCTAACTGATCCATTTCCTTTTACAGTGTCTGTGGCACACTTACTCTTGTGGGGCCCTTCTGGGCCTTATCCTATCTCCTCTCAAGCTGCCCTCTATATCAGCAGCGCGCCGCCCAGGGGGCGCTAGATTTTCGGGTGGGGACGCGGCAGATATAGAGGTCCCGCGCTCTCCCCCCAGGCATTTAAATTAAATGCCGGGGGACCGCGTGAGGCCTCTATAACACACTTGCTTTCCAGCGACGCGTCGTCCTGGTAACCCGGGGTGACGTCACGTGATCCCGCACGTCATTTGATGCCGGAGGTGCAGAGGAGAGCAGGCAGGGGTGCGCACGGGGAAAAGTTTGCGCACCCCTGCTCTATATCACACTCTCGGGTACTGAATGCCACCTTGTGGCCTTCAGAGTGAGCATTAGCTAAGGACCCTCCGATTGGGCAGATCCTGCTATGCTTCGAGGTCCTTGTTTGGGGAGCCCTTGCTAGTTATAGGCTTCCTCCATATACAATAGGAGAGTAGGGCATAGCCATCTCTATGGGCACTATCTGGGAAAAGCACTGTCCTTAACGCCAAAACAAGAAAGGGGATCCCTGCACTATTGTAGGATCATACACTAACCCAGGGGTGCGCAAACTTAACTTAATGCGCCCCCTGTCTCCTCTCCACTCCGGCTCGCCCCCTCCCTCTCCCCCCCCCCCGCACGTCACGTGACCGTGTGGCGTCATTTGACGCTGGTTGCCATGGAAACGTGTCGCTGAAACCAAGGTAAGTAAAAAGTTACAGAGGTCTAGTGCGATCCCCGGCATTTATTTTAAATGCCTTCAGGGAAGTGTGGGGCCTCTGTAATAGCTGTCTCCCCCTTCCCCAGAAAATCTTGCACCCCTGCACTAACCTATATACACTATATACTGTGTACTCAAGAGCCCTTTCCCCCACTATATATTCTTATCCTACCGGCACTATCGCCAAAGCCGCTTTGGAAACCTTTCGCTTTCTGGCATCCCACTTATGTCAGTGGACATGACACACACACTTCGATTATAACGGTTGATTTGTTGAATGTTTTATGTGTAGATTGGTATATGTATTGGTTGTTAAATCTATTGAGGTTAATGAATATTAAACCTTTTATATGAAACTAATTATATTAAACACTTTATGAATCCCTGATTTACTAGAAGTACAGGCATACCTCGCTTTAAGTACACTCACTTGAAGTACACTCGCGAGTAAGTACATATCGCCCAATAGGCAAACGGCAGCTCACGCACGCGCCTGTCATCACGTCCTGAAAAGCAATACCGGCTCCCTACCTGTACCGAAGCAGTGCGCAAGCGGGGAGACTG